>NW_010125254.1:0-51763 GCF_000699245.1 Pterocles gutturalis
CAAAACAAAAAACAGAGTAGTCTGCTCAGGACAGCTGCCCATAAAGCACTCAAAGAAATGACAGTGCTACCTTAGTTTGTCTTCCTAGTGCCTAGGCTTTTTGATACAGTTATGTAATTACACGCTTTTTTTTTTCACTGAGCATTGCTTCGTTCAGGATAGAGGAAGGATGCACCTCAGAGAACAGATTGGTACTGTGCGGTTGCAAAAAATCCTCCTTGTCATTGTCATAGGCCCTCCAGAATAATTTGCTGCAGAAGACGCCAGGTGTACAGGGAGTGAGGCAGGAGGCCACGAGATGGGGTGAGAAGGTCTTGGGAGGAAGGGAGCAAAATGATGCAGCAGGCTTGAAATCTTCTGCTTCTCAGAGCTAAATAATCAAGTCGGAATGTCATATTAGCACAACTCTGCTGCTTCGTGTATCCAAATTGTTCATTCCTGGCCCAGATATCTCTCACAGATCTGCAACGTACCATGTACACACACGTAATTGTGTGATCCTTGTTTTCTAACTGCCTGCATTGAGGCTCTAGGGTCTGATTTGCAGAAATTGTGTACACTCACAGCTGCCACGGCTGTCTGTGGGATGCTGCTTTGAACATCTAATCTGCTGTGTAATTCTTAGTACTCCACAAAATCAGGTTCTGTGTATCTCTGATTGAATGAGAAAATTAGTGGGCACTTTGGGTGTTTGTATCTGTGTGCCTCAGTTCTCAATCTGTAAAATGGGGATGATAATTTCATCAGATGGTTGTGGAAGTAAAGTCATTAGTCTAAGCAGAGCACTTAGATACTACACTGATGAGTACCAGAAGAAAAGCCACAGGAAATGAGTAACTCTGTGTTCAGAGCAGGGTTTAAATAATGTACAGTAAGTTAAGTACTGCGTTGAACCACTCATTGAGCATAAGTGAGAAAACAGCTATTGAATAGTTGCTCATTACATGGACAGTTGTCATTCTCTGCACTGACAGCAACAGTAAAGAAAAAAAATACTATGTGAACCTGTAATTAAAGACTGAATCAAATTCCAAATGCAAAAAAAGGCATCTCACTACATTTGCTTTGAAAACTGTTATATTGATATTCCTTTACTTCTGACTGCTTCACTATGTACTCTTCCTCTTTCTCTTTCTTTTTCTATGTTAAAAATTTGGGCTACAATAACTGAAGTGACTTTTTGGCTGAATTTTATTTCTCCATAAGCAGCTGGAAAACAACATTTGAAATCACTTACGTAATGTTTACCTGGTCTCTGGACTGCTTTATTTAAGTTGGAAGAGTGATGTGAGTGAAATGTGGATAAAAATCTGTTTCTGATTCATCGAGTCCTATGCCCATTTTTTCATAATCCATTTAACATGAGAGATGGATTTCATTTCCTGTGGTCCTAACTTTGCTTGTGCAATCCAGTGTAGGTTTCCTATCCATCTCTTTCCTGAGAGTAAAACAGTATTTGAGGAAAAAGTCTCCATGACTGTCAATGTACACTAGGGACATCTTAGTGAATATACCTATGCATACCAAACATAAGTCTGTTTTTCACTCTGAAGTTTATTTAAGCACTGTTGATATAACATTCGGGAATGTAATCAACAAGTCTCTACAGAAATAACAACAGTTATAGCCTGCAGAGCTGTTCTCACAGAAATGAGAGGTGGGACCATAAACTGCCCTTTTGACAGTGACATGCCACTGCACATGTGGCATACTTCAGTCAGTAGGAACAGAAGGGATGCACATTACAAATCAATGACAATCACCTCTTAGAACACAGCGATGCTTTTTCCTAAGTTGCTATTTTGTTTCATCCCATCACATGTGATAGAATAAAATGATACCTTTCACACTGATTTATTCCCAACAGACAGCTTATCTATATTCAGCAAGGCATTAAACAATGTAAATAAACATAGCTTTTGCCTCAAACTTCCCAGAATTAGCAACAAATGTTCATGATCTCATGCAATTTCTTTCCAACTCTGAATAAAGTGAAATGTGTGTGATATCTCCTATAAGTAACCAGAATGGAATTAATTTTATTGAAGTTTAGAAATCTGCTGTGTATACACTGACATCTCCAACAACGAACTTCATCTCCCTTTGTAGTCAATAAAGACATTTTAGAGCCCAATCTGTCTAGCAGCTTAGGATGTCTATTTCCAGATGAGATAGACAACACTCAGAAATGGTTATTTCTTGGTTCACTATGAGAAACTCAGGGAACCTAGACAACTAATTCAGATGGAAAAATGCACATCTTGTCATAGTGTCCCAATTTGTTGTTAAATCGATATCTATGGGCACTAATATCATCTGTGTATTAGAGCTATTAGTAAATTAAACTGGTGATCTGCATGGGCAGCAGAATACCCATGTCTAGACTGCTAAATTATTTGAACAGACTCTACTAGTGGTAGGTCTGGGGCCGCCTGGCATTTACCCAAGCAGTCCTTTGGTACAAAGTGGGAGTCAGCATGTGGCCTGGCCGAAGGATTGCACAGCAAGTCCAACATTATTTAGTTTACAAGTACAGATGTGATTTATATATATGGTATCCCAGTAAGTGAAAGGCATCCATTCTGCTCTTGAGAGGGACTTTGTTAGCTGGAGCCAAGCAGAAACATGGCAATAACAAATGCACAGTACTAAATCTCTGAGTTATAAACAAATTCTAGTATTTGTCTCTGTCTTCTAGTAGCAGTCATATTATGTATCTCTTCTTAAGTGGGATTTGAGTCTTTAAACACATTTTTAATGAGCTCTGCTCATGTGAGAAAATGTTTATTGTTAGGCCTACTAAGTATCTTTGAGGTCAGGATGTCATCTATTATAAAAAATGACTGATACATGGCTTCCTGTGTGGCAGATACTGCTCAGATAGGTACATATCCTATTTATCTTTCTTTTATTTCTATGCATGTGATAATCTGAGATTAACGCATCAGGAGAGTAAATCTCTCTCTAATGTGATTAAGTCTCAAATAAGTGGAGATATATCCAAAGAATGTGTTTGGTACATTTTAATGGCCAAAAAAAAAGAGATCAAGGTAAAGAAAATGAGCATAGTGCATGCTAGAATTTGTAATATTTTAGCTATTCGTACAGTACCTTCCTAAATCTCATCTCATGTATATTCTGTGAATACCATTAAGACTCCTGACAGTAGTGATAATGGTGTCTCAGATATTTCAGACTCTGAAATGTGCGTGCTAAATTTAGACCGGGCAGGTAATGGTAAAACCCAGTAACTATATATACTTTCTTATGTACAGCAATATGTACTGACATATCTGATCCATGGGAAAAGACGAAAAAGGAGGTAGAGGGTTGCATTATGTGAGACAAAGACAGATCAGCCAGTGAAAGGCCAAGTTTTTGAATGAACGGTTGTTAGGATAGGCAGGCGAGAGTGGATTTAAAAAGAGTGATGATAATACAGACAGTAGGGAAATGTGCTGTAATTCTGAGTTCTGCAGCTATAAAGATTAGAATGCAAAGGTGATAACAGTAAGCAGTTTCTGTTCAATGCTTTATATTCATCTTTTCTAGCTGGGCACTATTATTTATCATCTATTTACAGTTTCATATTCTTTTGCGTTTCTGTCTGTCAAATTTACCCCCCATCCCCCACTCCTCTTTTTTTAACCTCTTCAGCTTGCACTGTCACTGTTTATCATATCGTCCCCTTTCTTCTGGGTCATTCTGCTTCTTACATTTCTTGTAAACTGACTCTCTCAGTCCTCTGGTGCTTGTCAGTTTGGTGTACATTATGGATATGCCTCTAATTCTGAGGGCAATTATGTTGAAAACAAGGACAATTCATCAGGAATTTTTGTCTGTTCATGTCTACAGGCTCGATTTCCAAAGGAACTTTTGACCCCTGTCTTCCTGTGTCACTGGCTTAGTCCTTACCACTGCTAATGTGGGTTTGTCCAAAGGAATTAGAATTTAATTGCTTCTGGAAGCCTGAGATGTGGTGAAGACTGATCCAATCCCTTACTCTAAGCAGAACTGACTTTAACATTGGAATAGGGCCTTCTTTTAAATATATCCAAGGATGGATGTTCTCTGCCCTCTCTGGGCAGCCTATTTCAATGTTTGACCACTTCGACCTGGGAAGGCTGAGAGCAGAATTTGCTGGTAAAGATCAAGGCAAAGAAGGCATCATATATGTGGGTCTCTTACTTTTCTTTTGGATATAAATTATACAGGATTAGAGTGATATATAAGTAAGGTTTGATAGAACCATAGAATCATAGAATAGTTTGGATTGGAAGGGACCATCCAGCCAGTTCCTTATCCACAGATTGGTCCTTCTGTCATCTTTTAACTCATTATGAAATCAAGTGAGAAGAGAAAAATCCAGTTGCTTTGTTTTTTCATTTTACCTCAAAATCTTAGTGATCACACAGGTCTAAATGTAAATAGTTTGGGAAGCTAACACCAGCTAGTGTTCACCGTCACATGGACTAGCTCATCACAGATTGTCAGACTGGTTACATTTTCTAAATTCATGCTGTGATAAGTTTCCCAGAAACTACTTTGCCCCCTGCAAAGATATGACAGAGTTGATATTCAATTTACACCTGATAAATCTGACACTTATTGAGGTTAGTATAATTATCAGCCTGTAACTGTAGGGGGATATAAAATGTGGGGTGTTGAAATATCATTCAAGATTCTCTTTATTGAAATGTCTTAGGTCTTCAGAAAATGGCAACATTTGATAATCCAACTCTGGTTTCCCATAATTTGTTTTGAATGTTAACTTATGCAAAAAATGACATTAGTTTTAAAATTTACATTGGATATTACAAATGAAAATTTGAGGCCTGGAAAGTCCCAAAAGATAAATATGTTTGAATTTTCACATGGTATATACAGTATATTCTTCAGTATTTTTAGTACATTTTAAGTAGGGGTGCAAAGCATTTTGACAACAGACTGCCAAAACTTGTAGCAAGTTAGGTCTTTCACTTAAGAACATCTTCCAAAAATAGCAGAGAGAGAGACATACGTGTTAATAGGTATTGTTCTGTGACAGCATTTGCTTGTATTTAGAGCTTATAATTACGAGTTAATTGTCCATAATTTTGTTTCTGACATGAAAATTAACGCTGTACAAGAAATGATATAGTATGGTTCTCAATCTTAGACAAAAACAAACCAGAAAAACTTCCAGAAAATGAAATGAGACAGAAAGAAACAGTAAAATGGGCAAAATTCCAATCAATTGGTAGAACTATTAGGGGTATGTAGCTGGCCAGCAGAGTTCTTTGTAGTCGGCACGCGGAGGCCTCAGCAGTCAGCGCGCGGAGTTCCTGGACACCAGCCAGACGAGCCAGTTACGATGAGGGTAAAAGCCATTTTATTGTGCGTTGCGCACTTGCTTTTATACTAAACTCTTTCAGATTTGGCAGCTGCTAATTGGATGCAGTAAGTTTAAATTCTTAACAACAAAGTTACTATTGGCTATTCTAGATCCTGGGAAAGTAATTTTTGCAGTTATGGGAACACAACTTCTAAGATAATTTAGTTGTACTAATAAATTTATCTCAGTTCCTCCTGATCTTTCTCACGTCCTGTATAATTAGATACCTCTGCACATCTGGTTATTTTTCTTCTTTCCCAGGATCCTCCAAAGGCCTCATAATCACAAAGTCTAAAGTTAGTGTCATAGTTAGAATTCCATTTCTACACAAAAACACCCTTACATCTAGGATTCTCTATCAGCCTTATAATTACGAAGTCTAAAGTTAATATCATCGTTAAAATTCTACTTCAGCACAAAAGACCCCTACAGGGTAAAACACCCAAAGTAAATTCTACCTATTAGATACCTGCTGTACCTTGTACTAAGTATTCAAAAGTTCAGGTCAATGAAAGCAAAGGTAATTTCTGTAATTCTGACAAAAGGTTTCAGTTAACCTACATCTTAAAAGTACTGACTATATAAATCTTTCAAAGTTGAACCATTAGTGAAATATATTAAATCAATACCATTTATTCAGAAAAAAGCTTAAATGTAAAATCTTACAAAGGGGAAACATGTTGATGTCACCGTTATTCTGTGATAACTCAGTTCTTAATGCATTCAGCTGTGAACTGCCTACTGAACAGAAACAATGCCTCATAATAGCAAAATCCATTTTCAGATCAAGTGAAGAAAATGCAGTTTACATCTCACCTCTACCCCACTGCCTGGAATTGTTGTTAAAGAAACACTCTCAATCAATATTGCTCATTTGTGAATTAAGTATCTGAATATATAAAAAGCATTAACGTTTGTCAAACTCTACCTTTTTCAGTACATTTAGGGGTCTGACGTTCTCATATATTCAAAAACCTTGTGAAAGCTTACCAGTTGAAAGCATTTCTCTGCTTTCTCAAACTTTCACTTCCAAGTCATAGTAATACAAACACCATGGATACTACAGAAGACTTTGCATTATGGACTGAAGCTAACCACAGATTAATTGCAAATCCAACATATTTATTGGGTGACTAACACACAAAATTCACACCAGCTAGATTGTGCTGTGTAGCCATGGGAGGGTTGATCTTGGTGCTATTTAGGTGAAGCCTAAAGGGAGTCTGAAAGCCTCTTGGACTTCTGGATGCAGTGTTGAAAGCCCATGGGGAGAATTTATTTGAAATATATGCTGTTTGCAAGGCTGGCAGTTCAGCAGCTTAAAATATAATAAAGCTGATGTATGAAGAGCTACTGTTAATCCAGGGTTTTCATGGAGGCAAAACAATCAGTCCTTTTAACTATGACAGTGCAGATGGTGTAATTCTGACTTTGCCCTATTCTACCTCTGTTAAACCTTTACACCATACATTTGTGTTAGGGGAGGTCTGCAATTTAGCTCATACATTTAACTACAATTATCCATCATCATTATTTAGACAAGGAAGAGAAGTACGGCACACTATTTATAAATACCTTGGAGAGGGTTTTGCTTGTTTGTTTGCTTGTTTGTTTGCTTGTTTGTTTTTGGTTTACACTGTGGTTTTGGTTTGTTGACAGTTTCTTTTTTGCCAACCAGCTGACTACAAACACAGCTAAATTTGTAGGTATTAATTTCCTGACCACAAGACCAATACTTGTCAAATCAATGCTACTAAACTCTCTTAAGATCAAAACCACAAAACAGTTACATTCAATCTGGATGTTTGCTAGTATTCAAACCAATTGGAAAATGTTGCTGATCCAAACTAAATTTCAAACTAGTCAAAAGACTAGTTTGTGAGAGTGCTAGATGACTCAGGCCAAAAACTTATCAGGAAACATGCTAACATTTTAACAGTAGACAGCTAAGTTATAGTGACCTGAAATTCACTAGCATAAACCCAAACCTGCAGGATGGGAAAGAATGGAAGGTATTTCTGGAGATCATTTGGTCTTATCCCTCTTCAAAGTAGTGCCGACCTAGATTAGGTTACACAGGGCCTTGCCCACTCAGCTTTCAATGGTACCGAAAGGTGGAGAGTTCACAGGCTCCCTGGGCAACCTGTTGAAGTGTTTGTCTACCCTTATGGTGAAAAAGAAATCCTAATGCATAATTGGAATTTCTCTTGTTGCACTTTTAACAGATGCCACTCATTCTTTCTCTGCCCTCTTACAAGAAGATTCTGGCTCCATCTTCTCCAAATCTTCCCATTAGGTAGCTTCCAACAGCTATAATATTTCCCATCAGCTATCTCTTCTTAAGGCTGAGCAAACATACCTCTCTTATCCTCACCTTGTACACTATGTGCTCGAGTCCCCTGACAATCTTGGTGGCCATTCCCTGGACCCCCTTCTTTTTTGTATTGGGATATAACTGGACACAGTATCCAAGTGCTGTCCCACAAGTGTGAATCGAAGGGAAGAAACGACCTCATCATGCTGGTTGCACATCTGCTAACACAGTCCTGTATGCAGTTGGCCTTCTTTGCTGCAAGAGGACACTGTTGATTCTAGTTTATCTTCTTCAGCAAGACTACCAGATCCTTTTCTGCACACCTGAACCAGCTTTTTGGCCTGTTGACCAGCAGCCCCTACTTTTCCGTGGGTTTATTTCATCACAGGTACAGGACTCTGCATTTGCCCTTGCTGAGCTTCATGGGGTTACATTTTGCAATCTGTCAAGGTCTCTGAATGGCAGATCACCTACCTGTGTGTTGATGACTTTCCCCATCAGTTTTGTGTTCTCTGCAAACTGAGTCATTCATGAAGTTATTAAACAGTATTGGCCCTAGACAATTGGCCCTTAAGGAATCCCATTGGTAATTAGTCGCAGGTTAGACTTTTTCCTGATGGTCACAACAGTTCAAACCCTGTGATCAGACAGTTTTCAACCCACCTTGTAGGTCACCCATCCAGTCCAGCTCTCTTCAGTTTGGCTACAAGGATACTATGGTCAAAAGTATGCTTATGGATGTTACAACTGTTTCAAAAGCATTGCTGAAGTAAAATTAAACAATGTCCACTGCACTTCCCTCATTGATGGAGACAATCATCTTAACACAGAAGGCCAAGGTGTCCTTCGGGCCATATGTATCTTTTGGTGTGTGAGAAACAATTAGCTTATATATTTTCTTCATTTTAAAATATTTGAAATCTTGTGAGGGTATTTTTATAGTTTGAAACTAAGATCAGCTGATGCATGCTGTCTGGAGGCACAAAGGCATACATGACCATTTGAAGGTGCAAAAGTCACTGAAACAGTAAGAGAGGTAATCAAATTGCCAATTGGGAATGGCCCTGGGGTGAATTATCCTCTGAAGTGCACCTAAGTTTCATCTTAGGAAGGACTGGTTCACTCCAGAAGAGAGTCTGAGAGTGAAGAGTGAATGGGTTTCTGAGAAGAAATCAGGGAACTAAGTTCTTTGACAGTGTAAATGTACTGAACTCCTTATCCCCTGTTATCTGAGATTTTCTCTGACAGGACTACTGGCAGAGGAGAGTGGAGGGGAAAGCACAAGAAAGCCTAACACAGCTCTCTAAACTTTTCAACATAAAAAGAGAGTCTAGAAATGTATTTTCAGACATGTTGCATGTCACCTGGTGGGTACAGGGTGGTGTCAGAACCAAAGTTCCTTTCTTTACAGCTGAGCAAGAAGGATTTCAAATTCCTTTAAACTATAACATGGAAAAAGCTGTAAACCACTGATGTAGAGGAAGGCAAACTCAAAAGCATTAGAATCAGACTTAAGGATTATAGTGTTTACATCAAGGGACTTTTTTAATAGTGTGATTATTAATGGTTTGATCCAAAATAATTCTGCAAAAAATATAGAGATGGACAGAAAGCGTGAAATCTACAGAGTAGAGGAGGTGGAAAATCAAGTATGAAATTGGCAATTTTTTGAGTTACATGGGGAGTCTAGGGCTTTTTTGTTAGACATGGTGTGACTGGAAGTGGGTTGCTGAGGTTATGCTATCTAAACAATGGCAATTTGTCATGTTGAAGTAACAGGATCTTTAACCCAGATTTGAAAAATGTGTAAAATTATGATTTAATTGAACCAAGGTAGACAAGGCATGACCAACAAACAGCTTAGACCTCTGTAATGGGAATTTTACTAGGAATGGAGACAAAACATTTCCTAAGGAACATTTAATTTCCTAAGAAGACCATCGATTTGTCTCCTGTCACATCTACACAGAACAAAGGGGACGGGGCTACAGAATGATGCAAGGACAGTTAGGAAGGCAGGTTTATTCCTGTTGCTCAGGTTTACTTTGTCATGTTTTGTCAATATTAACTTATAAGCAGCAAGACTGGATGATATCATATCTGAGTGGAAGGTGTTGAATTAAGAAGTGGTTGGCTTTAATATATATCATTACGGAACCAGGAGATATCTATCATTTGTTGCAAATTTCTTATATGTACTGTGCCTCCAGATTGTATTTTGTGCAGACACATTTCTGACTGAGGAGCGACTAGTACCTGAATTACTGGAAAGACACAAAAAGTATGGAATTAAAAAATTATCTTTAATTAATTACTGTTAAATAGCATTATCTACTTTTTTATATTTGTTGTTGTTGCTGTTGTCATGCTGTTCAAGCTGTCAAGATCATATTCAGAGAGATCATGACTTGGTTTGCTCATTTCAGAGGCATTCACTGAACCTTAACTTTTTCCTTGGTTTGCTTATAAATCTAGAAGCTAATGTATCAGAACAACTCACATGACACCTTTATTGATGGTATGAACCTGATTAGGTTTACAAGCAAAAAGATAGTGATAAGAAGCAACTACAGATCCTCAAGTCTACAATGTTTCTGACTCCAGTTGTGTCAGAGTTGTAACCATACAATTGGTATAAACTAATTATCAAATAAAGAAAAGTAACAGCTGAAGCATAGACGAAGCAGTGTTTTGAGTAGTACTGCAATTTTTGTCCCCTAATTGTTCTTTTCTTGAATGTGCAAAGTGTTTATTCACCTGGGGCGGGAGTTACAGGATTGCACCTTCTATACTGTACTTTATATAGTTGCTTTATAGGACCAAAGAACAGCTAACAACTAAACAGTGACACCACATAGCAAGAGCACCTGAAAATATAGTTGTATGCTTTTTAAGCAGAAGGATCAATACAAGCTTCTGAGAGCATATAATGCCAGTGTGCAGCACCCATCATTCTCTCCCTTTAGATTACAAGGTTATCAATGAAGCTGTCAGTCACAACAGCACAGTTCACTTGCAGGAGCCAAAGCTGCATCACCAGACTGTCCAGAAATCTGGGAAACTGTCAGGGGAGAAAGGAAAATGACTGGGAGTCTAAATGCCAACAGGCTAAAGCAGGAGACCTTTATCTATGCTCATGAGTATGTCTGACAGACTTCCTACATTCCCCAGAGAAAGCAGTTTTTGCTCAGATTCCCTTCAGTATAAAATGGTGATAATAGTATGGCTGAAGTCAGGAGTTTTTTAGCAAATTATTAAGTGCATAGGTATTACAGTGATGGAGAATGTCAGATGAAGTTTTTAATGGAGTTTTCTCTCCAGTATGAAAACAAAAAATAAACCAAACAAAACCCACCTGTCTCCATCTAAGAAAAAAAAGTGCCCCCTCCCCGCCCAAGTCACTGACGACTCAGGGTAGCTATGCCCCGATACGTATACTTCCGAATTTTGTTACATCATCAGATATCTCCACGATGAAAACCATTGCAAAAGCCATTTGAAAGGGAACACGTAACATGTATATCATACAGTCTACTGCTTTGATAAGTGACTTCTAGTTGTATTGCACTTTTTAGGTTGTTTTCAAGCACCAAGCTTCATTGGAGAGGCTGATTATTAGTAAAGAAGGCTTCATAATGTAGCACTTCTGTACTATTGGTTTCTGCTATTTAGTCACATATCTATAAAGGACTGAAGAAGCCAGATGAGGACTCAGATGTTATTTGAGGACTGGAAATTTAGTTACATCACTAACTGTAAATGATAGTAAACTGTAAGAAAAAAGTGTTACAGCCATGTTTGAAAAAGCCAGTTTTTTCCTTTCTGTTAAGCTGTGACTGTTTTGGCCCTCACAATCTGTGACTGTTGACAAGATAAGAATACATTCTGCATCTACCCCTTTGACTGTACAGCTTTATTTTCTGGTGAAAAACAATGGCTTTTGCTTCATAACGCGGAAAGGAATCTCAACAGCATTTGTGGTAGTTTAAGCATGTAACTTCTGTTAATATTAAGGGGAACTGCATGTACAATCTACCATGCACTAAAAAAAAAAAAAAAAACTAACTAAAAAGTTACTTCAGTACATCTTTTTTCCAGAAAGGCCTTTTGTGATACTGGTTGTCACAGTGAGTTGGTACGCAATTTTACCTTTTTTGTTACAGGCAACAGCCATTGACATTTCTCTGCCTAATTCATGTCATCATTATAAATAGTTGCATTTCTAACTATTACATGAACATACTATTTATACAAGAGAAGATGGGGAATCAAAGCCAATGTTTTTCTGTGAAGGATGCAAAACCAGAAGCTCGTTTTCTCTTAAACAGATGGGATCAAACAGTGCAGGTTAAACTATGTTTTCAGTAATGTCTGTCCTTACTCTACCCTGTGGAACCCTCTTGTAGCTGATTTCAACAACACTAAGTGCATTTTAAGGGCACCTGGAAAGTAAACAGCCTTATAGAAGCCAGATAATCCTTGTTTCAGGTTACCAGGGATGCATGGAT
Source organism: Pterocles gutturalis (assembly GCF_000699245.1). Classification (NCBI taxonomy): domain Eukaryota; kingdom Metazoa; phylum Chordata; class Aves; order Pterocliformes; family Pteroclidae; genus Pterocles; species Pterocles gutturalis. The sequence goes on from NW_010125254.1 coordinate 12,197, forward strand.
TTGCACCTTTTCCACACAAAATTCTTCATTTTCAAAGTCAGTAGTTAAAATTCTCTGGTTTTCCATTTGCACCATGACTCTTCACTACAGTTTTACCAGTAGGTCACAAATTTAAAGGTAGCTTGGGCTGTTCCTAACAAGTAGGTTTTTCGATCTGATGGAGAAATAAAATTATTTTCCAGCCTGACTTCAGTTCCCAGGAAATGAGGTGCAGCTCCCAAAGAATATGCTCAGTAAAAATCACCAGAATTGACACCATGGTATATTGACAGTCTTCCTTAAAGAGGACAAACAGTATCTGACCTGAGTAACATTCTCACCCTGAAGAGTAGTACTCTAGAAAATAGTATTATGTACTATGACATACTTCTAAAGCTCTCCTTCATTTTTAACCCCAATTTATTAATCCCTATTAAAAATTCATTACAATACCTGCTGAGTGATTATTCCTTCAGAAAGAACTAGCACTGATTTTTCAGATGCAAGTGTAGCCATTATAAGGGCAAGAAACTCTTTTATATTCAAAAGATATTTGCTGTTACGTACACATCTTAATCTAATTTAGGTAGCTAAGCATTAGCTGTTACAGTTCAAACTAATTACCTTAGGCTCCTAAATATGTGTGTTGAATCATCCTTGGGAATTACTTGTTTCTCTGCAGTGACCAAAATAAAATTTTAGCTGCCTAAATTAGATGAGATAAATCCTATGCAGTTTGTTTAGACTGTTAAGTGCTGATAGTCATAGGTCAGTTCCCCTGTGTCCCCAAACACCAGGGCATAAGACAGCTGTGGTGCTGATACCATTTAGATAAATTCACATGTACTGACATGACATGACTACGCAGAGTGTTAATGCATTCTGCCTCTCAGGTGACTTACTAGCCTGTAGGCATATTCCTGCCCTTCTAACACATTTACTTGGGGACCAAAACCGGTTTGCTCTGTCCTTGTTTGGAATGTAGATAGAGTTAGTTCTGTTGAAAAAGCTGTATAATTTGATCCCATCTGGGCAAGGAGCTAGATGTAAAGGCAGCTCCATCTGAGCATACAGACAGATATAAAACTCTCCAGCCTTTATTTGACTGTATATGAGGACTTGTGGGAGCCCATTTAAGACTATGTTCAATATATACATCACTATTTTCCTTTACTGTTTGGTTCCAGATCTTTCTTTCAAGGATTTCAGTGGAAGATTTCTATACTGATGAAAGCATATTCTCGCCCATGTTGTAAGAGAGCTTGTCAGGAGATTAGGGTTTGGGTTCTTGTATATCCAGCTTGAAAATAACTTTTGCAGCCAAGCATTTCAAATTGATTTGGCTGTATCACTATTCCCCTGTCTTTATACACTAACGTTTGCCAGCAATGAAAATAATCTTATTTATTGTTTTTGACTACACTTCTTTTTCTCCAGGACATAACATATAGTGTGTTTATTTTGTTTTGTTTTGTTTTAAAAATACCCCTAAAACCCCCTAAAAACTCAAGAGGAGGATCAGACTAATGAAAATAAAGTTTTCTCCTTACCTGTCCTTAAAGTATCATCCAGTCTTCTAGCTGAACTTTCTCCCATCTGTCTTGAAAGCAGGGAGATTATCAGGCTGGTCAGTCTGTCTATGTAGAGTATTACTCATAGGAAAGTATTTGGGTATCCTCTATTTACAGAGCTGGGATCTTTACAAGAAGAAATTCTGATCAGTGGGAGAGTTCTTTTATACCATGAATTATTTGAAGAACTCTTAGGCACACTAACATCTTTCCTCACTGTCTTGAACTCTTAATTTTCCTTTCTTCTCCTAAACAAGACTTCTGACTGTGTCTCAGTGCCCCCTTAACCACCCAAATCTCAAATACCTATCTTAGCTCCTGAGTCCTAACGTCTGTCCCATCTTCGTTGCTCCCTTAGATTTTCAGGATCTCTCCTATCTTATCAACTCCTGTTTTTCTTCTGTTCCCAAAAAGGCTCCTCAATTTTGGGCCCCCCAAAGAACCATTGTCCTCTCACTACAGTCTTTTAACCTTGACTTCAGCTGTTACTGAATACTGTTCATGTGCAGGCTGAGCTTTTCTCTTCCTCCCTTACAGCCAACTGGGAGAGCAGAAAGTAAATAAGCAACAGCAATGGCTCAGCAGAATAAACATTTTCCCTTTCCATAAGAGGCAGCTCCTCTCTTTTCTCCCTCCTTCACCTTCTCCACACTGTGGTTTGGTTTCCTTTCTTTGCCTTGCTCAGCAGATGATGACAACATCATTTGCCATATGGGCTACAATAGCTTTATCTGCAGATCTATCCAGGGCGGAATTACAGCAATATTTCTCTTACGTGGGCACTAGAACTCAGATGATTATGCTCCTTATTTGATTCTTGCAATAGTCTCTTGTCTGTTTTTCACCTTGGCAGACTAACACTCTCCAAATTGTTTCCCAGGTGTAATTCAGGGGTTTAGCATAGGCTAAGTACACAGCTGGAATGTATCCAGAATGCTAGGGAAGGGGCTGAGTTGCACAGAATGGATACAACCAAGCCATGCCAGTTGGTTTGGGGACTAGAGGGAAAGCCCTAGCATTGTTTCATTTACTATTACAGTATAGTAAAAAATCTTCACCTTCCCTGTTCCAGTTCTCTTTTAAAATTAGTCCAATGATATCTTTGTATTTACATATGCAATGCTCAAATGCTCTTTGGATGTATACCAATATAGTTCTACTGATGTCCAGAGGAGTTTCACCAGTGCCATAGTTGTAAGTTATAGGACTATATGCAGAGCTTTTCAGTATGCAGTTTTTTCCTGAAGCCTAGGTTCATGTGACTATGTGAGAACCTCAGTTTTCATTAATAAATTGATATGTTCCCAGAAAAACTTGAAAATGCGTCTCTTGAGGTCTTAGACTTAGAAACACATTGTCTAGAATTTACAAATAAGAAACAAGATAACATTCCCAATAAGAACAGAAAGTGTTTCATACATAGTTTTATTTTTTTTCATGGCTTTTACAATTATCCAATATGTTTTAACTTACCATTCAAGCACATGTCCAAAGCACTGATGACTCAAGCAGCGTATACGTATGCTTATTTTTCTCAAGTTAGGATTAGATTGTTTTCTGTTACAACTCTATAGTACACTTCAGGTGCCCAAAACAGTAATTTGACCCACCTGCTCAATCGTGTTCACACTAAAATTATTTGTTCTGGTGAATAACCCCATGTTACCCACAGTTTTGGGCAACAGAGTTTTTGGAATGGAAGGTTCTTTTTGTGCAGTGTGTTTGATATTTACTCATTTGCACTTTTTTATAGGCATACACTTGTGTCACTTTCAGAAGACAAGCTTTTTTTTTTTTTCCCAGTGCCAATGACTGACATTTCTGAGCTGAGGTTTTTGGCTTCTCTTTAGAACGATTTCAGGCATGGCCAGTCTGTATGGCTGTACATTGTCAGCTTGGTTCCTCCTCTTTTCCCCTCATTTGTGTTCAGTGATCACTCACATTAGCAGGTTCTCAGGTTCCCATCTGGTGTGAAACAACTAGGTCTTCCCAGCAACAAGCCAGGGTGAAGTCAAAAGAAGTTTACTTCAGGCACAACCCAGTCTATGTCTGCTAGGGTAGATGGCTTACAGCAGCGTTCGCTCATTCTCTTAGGGTAGTTCCCCAGTACGATACCAGCAGATCTTGTGTCTTCAGTGACATCCAAAGCATGCATCGAATATTATCACTTGACAAGCTGTAGAAACATGATTATGATGGATTGTAAGCAATCGCCAGTATCTGGTCTAGTGACTTTTGTGTTTTTTGGGCCTTGTGTGGTCAAAAGATCCCTTAATAATGTTGTCTGAAGAGTTTATAGAGGAGAGGGCTAAAGAAAATTAAATGTTTGTTATATGTATGGGAAGACAAGTTGCATGTGTAACATGAAGGGGGAGCCATAGTTCCATTTAATATAATTAAATTCCTTTTGAGTCTATCCTACCCAGTACTGTTGCAAAATAATCAACATTAACAAAAACAGATGAAAACAGATAAATCCCAGTCTAACAAAAAAAAACCCCTCCACCCCCAAAATCAAAGAAATGCAAAAGTCAGCAATTTGGTATAAGGATATTAAAAGTGTGACTTAAACTGTGACACAACTAACACCCATAATCTAGGCACAGCAAAGGTCCAGTTATGTTCTCTAACATGTGTGGCAGTGTGCTCCCCCCACTCCCCTGCTTAAGCAGTAACCAGCAGTGGTTGTGATGGCTACATCCAGCCTCAATTGGACTCTGGGGAGACAGATGACACCACAACAGCCAAGGGCTGTCTTGCGCATCTTGCTCAACGGCTGAGGACTAGCTGAGCATGTGCCAACTGAAATACAGCTAGCATGCAAATATGACTATAAATCAATCATCTTACTCCATAAATAGTGAACAGTCCAAGGCCTGTTGAGCTCTCCTGGACAGCAGCAGGCTGCACACCTTGAGCAGGGACACCTCTCAAGGTTACTCCTCGAGGCTGAGAGATTCCTTGCTGCAACAGATTCTCAGCAAGTGATTAACAGCATGCTAAACTGTGAAATCTTAGATAAGTGATGTAAAGGATTGATTGTGCACATAAATCCTTCAGACATGAACCATTGACTGAGTCTGGGACTAGGATTGGATCCAGCTGCACCTAGGCTCCTCTCTGAGGAGTTTAGAGAGCAAGGGGGTACTTCTGAACCTCGTGACTCAACGGGAAGGTCTCCCTGGCAGGTTTGCCTGACCCTGTCCTATATGCAGTAAATAATTAAGTGCACCTTGCTGTCAAATCTTGTTAAGTGACTGTCACATTAACCTTTGAAGTTTGTTAGCACACTGTTTTGTAACAATAAAACATATCGCTGCTTCTCTCTTGCAAGTGAAGTGCATGGTGACTCCTTCTGTGACAACATGCTTTCTGTTGTGTGTAGAGGTTTGAAGTCAGGATTTAATTTTGATTCTTCATGCTCCTATGTGTTCATTGAATGCAGTTTTTGTCTATTATTTATGTTGTTAAGAGGTTGCATCTCTTTGTGTTTTGTTAAGGAAAAATATAATTAAGTGATTTGTCATGATAATTAAGTATTAATTGCTTCAATTTACACCTCTCCATTGTAAAAAGAGATGAGGATCTAGTATCTGACATAGAAGAGTAACACTGTGTGACACTTGTACTGTTTACTACATTAATCATAGAGAAGTACGTGCTGAACAGAAATTTTTATTTGCTTATGAGTTTTCTGTACAACACAAGACAAATTCTGATATGTTCTCTGAGACTGAATAGTGGGCTTTTTCACCAAAGTACAAATTATAATAGTTGTAAGATATAGCACACTTTATAATACAGTCTGAATACTGAAAGTCAGTCTGTGTGGACACAATGTTATCTCTGTTGTTTCCCTTTATAATGACAACACTTTCTCATCTACTTCATTCTTGCTGTTTCTCCATGTACCTACTGCATAAAATTCTGCTCCTATCAAAGTGAAAATTAAAATTCCCGAAGACTTTAACAGGGTTGAGATTTTACTCGGGGAATTGTGACTCCTTGTTATTAATCTACTGGGATTTTTTAAAATTAGAATTCTTGGTACTGACCAGGAATGAGTCAATAAGGATAGTTAAACACACAAAAGCAGAAGACAAGATGTGGAAGCCTTACAAGGAGCAACGCAAGTACAATACCTTCCATCACAAGTAGAATATATTCCAAAAGGATGCAAAGATAGAATTTTCTCATAAATATCGAAAGGTTAGTGTTTTCAGGATGGCATGTTACAGTTACAGTTAAAGTTAACCTTGTTTGAGTAACGTTTTTCTGTCAGACGTGTGCCTACACACACACAAACACACATACACATATACACAGAAGAACAATGAAGGTTATAATTTTCCAGTGCAAAAAACCAATTACCAATGGCATGCATTGGAGAAAAATTGTTTACATTTTTAAATTTATTTTTACCATTATGAATCACATGATAAAAGGGACCATTCTATAAGCAGCTACAGAAATAAAACAAAATTGCTATGAGGCACTTTAGAATTGCATTAAGATTGTTTCCGTTTAAGCAGGATGCCTAAGGCTTATAGCTTTTAGTCACCTCACCTGTAAATATAAAGGTAAATTGCACCAGATTGAATGCTAAATTGTCGAAAATATTGAACATTTGCATGCCTTTGAGGTGTGTGCATGAGGGACAGAGAGCACTAGGAACTTCAGGTATCTAACAGGAGGTAAATCTTATGCCATGGTTCTCTTTTCCCTATGGGAAACAGAAACTCCTATCCTGGTTATCTCTGAGGCTAATCCTTAAAATGATGTATGAAAAAGATGGGAGGAGAGCTAAGATGTTGTCTAAGACAAGTAGGGTGAAATGAACTCTGGAACTGCCTCAGTCTAACATGGTGTCATTAATCTTTTAAGTTCTTGCTATGCAAATGTTAGAAAGAGATAACTTACATGATTATTTAGACAGGAAACTGAATTTTTAGCTGAATAGTTTGGTGATTCTCAACTCATTCATCTTACCTTTTTCATCTTCTTTTGCAAAATAATCTTGAGATTATATACATTTACTATATATTTGATGGACTGATTCAAGCATCAACACAACTGTTTTCAGAGCAATCTTACACTTCTTCTCTGTAGCTAGCAAAGTAGAGGAACTGTGATCAGATTAAGCACCTAGTGTTGAATTTTTCCAGTTTTCATTTATTTCCCTTGTGCAATATACCCAATTTTCCTGGCATATTTAATTCTCTAAATGATTCTCATGCTACTGACTGAAATCTCTCAGACATTCAAGATGGAAGGATGATTTCCCATGATTTCCTGAGTGGTTCTAGAAAATACATTCTCTACTCTCAGTTTAGCAGAGCTGAAAGGGATTAATGATGGCAACAGTCACCGTGAGAAATGGGTCAAATGCACCCTGAGTGCAACACCATTGACTGCACTGCCACTGATCTTCTTGTAAAGGAATAATGCTGTCCAAATAGGAGCAGCTTGGAAAGGGCCTGGAACAATGTGGATGGTAACATAACCAATAAATAATTGATGATAATTGTACAATAATCTGATACCTTTACAAAAATTTCATAGAAACACAGATTTGCTTTTATAAAATCCAGACCATATCAACTCAATAACGTTTGTGGGTGCCTAAGAGAAGAGTTTAAACCATCAATATCAGCCTGTCTCAGCAGATGGTTTACAGCACCTACTTCTTCTGAAATAGAAAGAGTTGGGCCCAGGGAATATATCAGAACCATTTTAGAATAGCTACTGTTGGCATCTAACACAGCTGGAAACAACTTATGGTTTCCAGACAGCAGTATAGAGCTAAATTTAAATGAACTAACTTCACTCTTTGCAGCAGATTTTCCAAGCTAAGTGGAGCTCCACATTGCCAAGACCAGACTGCTTCCAGTACCTGACCTGCTTCCTTTGAATCAAGCTCTATTCTCATGAGGGGGATTCCTGGGAAAACTGATCTGTGGCCAAGTGAGAATCCAGTGACATATTTGTTAACTACAAGCATATGGATCAGGAGCATTTCCTTCTGTTGCTGAACAGTGCCTTCAGTCAGAAGTGCTTAGATCCATTGGGAAAGTATAAAACCCTTTGGCTGTGTCACCGTAGCAGCTTAGCTTGTGCTCTCTTGGAAAACTTGATTCGTGCTTCCCTGTGTCCATACATACATATTCAGGCGTGTGTCTGGCACTTGATATCTGGTCTTCAGGGAAAACTGGGGTAGTACTGAGATTAGACTTCTGGCATTCTACCTAGCATGGGATTTAGCACGGAGTCTAATTCCAAATGGGAACATTTCTAAATCTTGCTTTGCTCACATGAAAGCCAATGACATCGTCCATACCTTTGTTTTTCTTAAAGACGGCAGGTCAAACTGCTTGAAGATAACCTCCTCATCACCCATCCTCCCCTCTTGATTCCAGAAATAACCCAGTAGTGAATGAAAGCTCTTGAAAGCAATTCAATTTCGCACCAACTGAATCACTATTTTCTGACAGTGTCACATGGTAATTTTTGAACAGCTTGTTACTTTAAAATACTTTGTATGCACTTATGGGAGTTTGATCTCTTCTACTACTAAAAGGCTGTCAAAGAGACCTGACAGTGATCTAACGTAGAGTTAGAAAGGGGAGAAGAAGTGAATTGTTAACAGTACAATATCCTTTGCTGTCTGGTTGGGCTGAGCACTCTGTGAGACATAAGATTTTGTGATGCTTGAAGAAGCACCCCACCAGGTGCTCAGTGTGGCATTTTACTCTTTGAAGAGGTAGGTAGGACAATCAGCAACTGGCAATTCGTTGCAATCCTGAAACACAGAAAGAAGCTAATAAACCTGCACATCTCTTGAAAAAAAAGACTAGACTTTAGCTTTTAAAATGACTGGAGGAATTAGACCCATATGACTGTTTATGATTAGCTGCAACACCTTTAATGTCAAACTGTAACCCTGAAGACATTACCAGAGATTTTTTTACCAATGGCTTTCTTGAAACAATGCTAAAATTGGGGACAAATGGAGGAGAAAGGGGGAAAAGAGAGGGAATATCAATTTCTGCTAGAAAAAGGAGGGGGAGGGGGGAGAAAAGGACAAGCAACAATATAGGAATGATATGAAGCTTAGACAGCTACTATCAAAAAATAGTAATGACACATACACAGACCTACGAAACTACAAAAAAAAAGTTGCTCTGAGAAATTGCATATGCTAGAAGATTCCCTGTTCAAAGCTTGCCTGTCAGACACCACTTTTAACATATGGTACCTGAAATGACAAAATAGAGCTTCTTTGTACAAGATTAGGGTGGCTATATATGTCCTGGCTTTGCAATAACCAGTGTATTCGGTGAAAAGATCTGCCTACTGTTATGTAAGTAACTTTATTCTCCCTTTTGTGTTGCCTGGACTGTCAGAAAAAATCACTTGCCTTCATCTAGAGTCTTCTAGATCATAGTGAGGTTTGTGCAAAAAATTTCAACAGCAAGATTCTTTTTACCCCTCCAACACAAGTTTTGTTTGACTGAAACCATCTATGACCTTGCACTGAATTCATTGTATAGTTAAATCCTCTGATACGTGAGAAAAGAAAATGATGCACCAATCCAGAGAAAAATAATCTTTCCTGCCAGAAACAAAACATTTGCTCTGACAATTTCTAGTTGAAAAATATCTTTACAATTAATTATTTCTAGTATACTTTAATGTTATTTATTAAAAAATATAAATTCCCTAAACAAAATGTTTCTTTTTAGATCAAATGGTACTTTTATTCAGGTTTAAACACTATTTTTACTATTCAATACCACTGTTTGACCATTTTAGCAGCCTATGTCAATTCTTTCAGCTGTCTTCTTCAACCCACTAACCAAACTACCTGTATAACTTGCTGTAACTCGCCCACTTCATTCTAGCCCTAAGTAACTGCAGAAGGCTGAGTCAGCACCCAGCTTTATTAGTCTGCAGATGTGAGTTCATTAGATTTGTCATGTTCTCCCCCTTATCGTCTAGCTTTGTGTTTTGTTGCCTCTTGAAATAAGTTGGAGTTTTGCCGTTGGCTTACATTTTAAATGCCTTCAGCTGATGAGCTATGAGCACAGTGAAATAGGGGTTTCTGAAACAGCAACATTGCAAATGTTGCTGTGTTACAACCACTGCTGTCCCATTATTGATTTTTATTTTTGCATGTGGCTTCCTACCTGTCTCTCCAGGAGGTGAGGACAGTCACAGCCTCCACTGAATGCCTGTAGTCTACCCTGTTTGCTGCTGCTTCTCTGTCTGACGAGTTCAAAATGTCAGAAACAAATTGAGAATGGTGTCGCAGCTTAGCACAGTAGAGTTTTTCTATGAGAAAAGGTAGAAATTGCATACCTTGGTCTGTGGTCTGATGGCACATGTGTGTCAGGCTGCACAGCCTTCTGGGGCACTAGAAGAAGACTATATAAATTAGAGAATGCTAATTGCCAGGGGCTAAACTGTAGTGGGATATCTGCTTGTACTTAAGTAGCATGGACAACTGCAGGGAGCCCATGCTTGAGCCTGTGCCCAGGGCTTGGTTTATATGCTGGCATAACTACACCTCATCAGCTACATGATTCCCACTATTATGAGCTGAGGTTCACTGGATCAAAAACATTTGACATGGATCAAAGCCAAAAGAGCAACCTCTTTTCTGAATGAATTTTTTTTTAAGCCTTTTTCTTCCGAAGAAGTGTTGCTTACTCTGCCATCCTCCTCTGGCCTGCCACCACTACTATATGTCCTAGGGAAGATTCTCTCCACTTACACAAAACAAAAAAAGAGGCAGGCAGATTTCATTTTAGAGGAAGATTAATTTTAACGATGCCTGTGTTTTCTACAAAATTCAGCCATAAAATCTGTGCTTCTTTTTAGTATCACTAAATATCTCATTTGTTGTATTGACCCACAAGACTAAATGTTGTGATGCATAAACATGACTTTCAGTGTTGTGCTGTATGCCAGCTGAGCTGTTTTGGTAGAAAAAAAAAATGTTTCCAGACCTCCTTTACAGTCTCCACTAGCTTGGTTTTCCCTGACATGTAAACCAGAAATCAATTAAGTGATCTTGCCATGATAGTCTCGCAACTTGTTAGGAAAACAGAGGAGATTTTGGAGATTTCCATATGACTCTATGCTATCATATCAGATGTGCAAAATAGGTCTAAATAATTGTTCTACAGTCTTTTAATATTAATTTTTAAAGCTTATTTATGTATTTATACATTTATTCTAATTCTTGATAAGGGTTTGTTTGTTTGTTTGTTTATATGGAAATTATTTTTCTCAAACTCAGGCTTTCATTAGTAACACAGGATTCTAGTTTTTCTTTTCTTGCAAATTTTTGTCAGTAAGTTCAGAAGAGACCAATGAATGGAATGATTGCGTGGCTGATTGTTGCACTGCAGCTCACGTACACTGAGGAGTGAATAATTTAAACTGTGCTGGCTTGTCAGTATTGGATTTGTATGTGGTGTGAGGAGAGCACAGAGGGAGGCATCAGATAAATCATACAGCAGAAAAAAAGCAAGGAAAAAAAATATTTCTCCCAAAAGGGTGGATCAAGGGTGAAAAGAAAAGAAGTGCTCTATTGTACATACAGCACAAAGAGAGAGGGGAGGGTAAATCCTGTTCTTCTTGTCAGGGAACTGTTTTGGATACTCAGTAACTTTAAAACAAATTGCATCAGCCTACAGCATTGTTCAGATCTTCTGGGGAGGAAAATGTTTTCTGAATTCAGTGGGAGTGAAATAATTTTGAAAGATGTCTTTCAAAAAGTCATTACTTCCTTTTCTTCTGAAATCATTACTTTATATAGTAACAGTTTAATAGGACATGGTGACAGAAAGAAAAAAAATCCAGCTCAGCATTAGGAAAATAACACACTCAAGGGTAAATATCATTAATCGGTCAGTTGTTATGATTAAAGATTGGGGAGGAAAGGGACTTTGTTATGTGCACATTTCTAAACTTCTCCATTTCGAAAGATGCTGTGAAATCTTCCCCTTACAGAAGAATCAAGTGGAGCAAAAGGATTTCTGATTGTTTATTAGTTATACTTTGGGGAACCCATAAACAAGGTTGGTCCACAGAGCAGGACAGCAGTCCTTTGCTTCCCACAATGGGCAATTGCTCCTGCATGAAAACATAATGACTGAAACCAATGTGCACAGTTTACTGCCAGCCTAAGTGATTGGTAGGGTCCCACAGAGTCATGCCAAGGGTTTCTCTGTGCAATGTAAGGAACATAACAGAAAATAAAATTGAGCCAAACCACACCAAACCAACCAACCAAACAAAAAAGAGCAGGTTTAAGTAGCCCGAGATGTTGATTTACATCAGGGCTCTTACACTTCACCTTACTTACCCATGTATTAAAGTATTTCTTGTCTCTGTTTTGTCAAAGCCTGTCATGTCCTTTAATGTGTGCCGCAGATTTAAAATAGAGACAGCAACCCTGTCCTTGCCATGTTCTATCACAAGGTTTCAGTTATTTTGAGTCCTCATTATCTCAGAGCATCTGATCAACCTCAATGAGGGCTCAGACCAGATTTGCGGGTTTGGCTATGGACTGGACATGATATCTTTACAGACATAAAAGACTATGAGATAAAAAATGCAAGGTCGCTCTAGCAATCACTGATGATTAAATGTTGATTTTTCCCCCATGGAAGCTACATTGCCATGCTGCTGCACAGCTGATAAGAAACTATCTGGGGATTCAGAAAAAAAATGATAAAGAAAAAAACCTACCTGTTTCTTCATGTCCAATATTAAGTTCTGCTTACTTATAATAAAAATGTGTTGCTTAAATAAGCATATGTGAGGAGGATGGTTTCAAAATTTTAGAAGTCCCAAGGCATTACGAAAACTGGAAGACACCAGAGGAGTTTCCATTTTTCAATGCAGAACCACAAAATAATGGCCCCAATAGGCCCTATTACAAAGATACAACAAACATGTCACAGGGTAATAGTTAAACAAAAGTTTTTTGGAAGAAATTTCCTGTTTTATCATCTCATATCATACCAGGTATATTAGTGAAGAAGGGTCATTTCTGATAGCCTCCAATTCATACCAGTTCAGCACTTTTAGACATTACCTAAGACTTGCCCTTAAAATCAAGGTACCAGTGTACTAGAAATACACTTTAAATGTTTCATTTTCTTCTCTCAGTTTTGAAAAGCACAGGAAAAGGGGCTATTAATATATATTCATAGCTATATTTATATGAAACTGAGCAGTGCCAGAGCTCCTCTCTAGTTCTGAGTCCAGCTGGCAGAATTTGAATACATCCATACTATGAAATTATCTTAGCCTGTATCCAGCATGTTTCTGCTAACTTCTGAACCATGCCTGGAATGTTTTTTAAGGAAGCAACTGGCCCAGGCCAAAAAAAGCATACCAAGGAGTTCTCTGAAAATTTACCATTACAGGTATTTAAATGTCATTCCACTAACCTGTCTACATATACTGGTAACCCCTAAGTCTAGTGTATAGAATTGTGTATAATTTTGATAATTTATGTGCTGTAGAGATAGATTGTTTTAATTCAGATTGAGACAGTCACTAAAACTAGACCACAGGATCTATGCTACCTGTCACTTATACCTAACCTATGATAGGTAACATGATTTAGAAATAAAGGGAAGGTTGTTAAAATTGTAAAGTTTTAGTGATCTTAATGATGGAATAAATCATTCTGTTAGGTTGTATAGCTGTAGAGCTAAATACTGCAGAAATAGTCCTGGGCCACACTAGAATAGATATTTTGGAATTACTGTTGTTCTTCAGATGCAATATATTATTTTTGTTTCTGTCAAATAACAACATTATTATCAAAATTTCATTTAAAAATATTTTTAAAAGAGAGTTGCACTCCCCAAACTTTAATGTAACCAAAGCCAAAACTGATGACTGTGGTGAGCATTTTAGAAAAAGGCAACCTCCTCTGCTCATCATCTTTCCTGAAAGCTGCTAAAGTAACCTAATTTTGATAAATGGGCTATGACAGACATCTGAAAGAAGCAATTGTTCCTGAATTTTGGTGAAACCAGCAGAAAAAACATTGTGAAGAATACTAAATATTTACTTCCTAACTTTTCCTATTACAAGAAATTAGAAGCTTAAGAGAGAAACTTGAGAGAGAGTCTTAACATGACCCTGCAATGTGCACTCGCAGCCCAGAAAGCCAACTGTATCCTGGGCTGTAGCAAAAGAAGTGTGACCAGCAGGTTGAGGAAGGTGATTCTCCCCCTCTGCTCTGCTCTCCTGAGACCCCACCTGCAGTACTGCGTCCAGCTCTGCAGCCCCCAAAATACATGGAGCTGTTAGAGTGGGTCCAGAGGAGAGCCACAAAGATGGTCAGAGGGCTGGAGCACCTCCCCTATGAGGACAGGCTGAGAGAGTTGGGGTTGTCCAGCCTGAAGAAAAGAAGGCTCCGAGGAGACCTAATAGCAGCCTTCCAGTGCCTGAAGGGGGCTAGAGGAGAGACGGGGAGGCACTCTTTGTTGGGGAGTGGAGTGATAGGACAAGGGGTGAGAGTTTTAAGCTGAAAGAGGGTAGATGTAGATTAGATATCAGGAAGAAATTTTTCACTGTGAGGGTGGTGAGGCACTGGAACAGGTTGCCCAGAGAAGCTGTGGATGCCCCATCCCTGGAGGTGTTCAAGGCCAGGCTGGATGAGGCTTTGAGCAACCTGGGCTAGTGGGATGTGTCCCTGCCCATGGCATTTCTAGTTGGAACTAGATGATCTTCAAGGTCCCTTCCAGCCAAAACCATTCTATGATAAGGTAATGACAGGGGGAATTCAGGATATTTACCCATTTACTCATTCTGCTCTAATGAAACAAAGAAATTTTGAATCCATCCGCTCTGGCTGCAGCACTGTAGCTTTTCATGGTGTTCCAAGAAACATAAAGCAAGCAGAATGTGCAAAAGAATATGTTTCATCATTTTAATTACTTTTAAAAGTTTAAATCTCATGGTTTAGAATCTTAATACGCTTAGCTGTATAAATGCAGTTAAACCAATTAAGAGCCTTACTTCTGCTTTGTAGTCAAACCATGAAGTTTAAAATGGGTATTTTATAAATATAAAATTTATAGGTTAAAAAAGATTCCATAGTCTTAACTGTTCACATCCTAGCCTTACAATATTTAGTTTTTTCTGTAATATAACATTACTTTGATGTTGTAGACACATTTCTTTTCAAGCTTAATTTTTTATTGCAAAAATACCTGGATGACATTATTTACATGGGATCATTTTCTTCACAGTAGATGAGAGAGTGAAGTGTGCACAAAGTGAGTACAGAAGAAATTAGTTTCTTTGTTGTCCTTAGATTCAGTGCTTAGTTGCAGGATTTCGTTACATTATCAGACTGTATCTGAATTTAACATCCTCTTAACGGTCTGGCTCTTTTCTTCTTCATTTCATACACTATTAAAATATTTCTGCATTTATCATTAAGAAGTATGTGTGTTACATTAGCATAA
Organism: Pterocles gutturalis; assembly: GCF_000699245.1. Classification (NCBI taxonomy): domain Eukaryota; kingdom Metazoa; phylum Chordata; class Aves; order Pterocliformes; family Pteroclidae; genus Pterocles; species Pterocles gutturalis. Next base: position 27,249 of record NW_010125254.1, read on the forward strand.
AGTAAAGAAAGAAAGAAATATTAATTTATTTTTTGTGCCCAGACAAGTCAGGCTATCAGCCAGATTGGAGAATTGAATACCAGAAAAAAACATATGCCTTAACTAAGACTGAAAAATGATCATTAACAACTAATTTTTCTCTGCTGTTCTCTGAAGCAGTGTTTCATAATTTTGGTGGATGCTTTTAGCAAAGTCATGCATTCGATATGTATTCTCAGACCCTGACAGTCTTCCGTTGATCCCACTGAGCTTTGGTTTATGATATAGTTAAACTAGTTATAGTTTGGATTAACTTTCTAACTCAGTGGTATGAGTTAGTGTGGTTTCTACACAGTGAGATTAGGAAGAGTTTGCACCACTCCTGTGTTCGATACTCTCCATCACTCTTCTGAAATAAGTGAACTACCATGTACTTACATCAGAGGATATATGATATTTGTCACTGACTTGCAAACATAATTTTTAAGGAAAACAGGCATTTCTACTCCTCCAGGCATTTGCACTGCAAGAGTTTCACAGAGAAATGCAGCTCTATGCAAGGTAAAATACTAAGCCATTGGAATTAAAACAATTCCCATTGTCCCACAAGAACAATCAGAGGCACAAAGTGATTACAATCTATAGAGAACAATAGGAGCAAAAACATGTATGAGGTGGGATTTTTTTAGGAATTCTGGTTTTATAGAAGATAGTAAATCCTGTCCTTCATGATGGAAATAAAAACATTTTCAGTACAGCAAAAATTATTTCCTACTAGTGTAAAAAAAAAAAAAAAAAAGATAAAGAGGAAAAAAAGTTCCTGCATTCGTGTTCACTGCATTCAGTCATTCTATTATTCTATTAGATGTGTGAGGTGGTATTGATTAGGGATTTGTGAGTGCAGCTATAGTTCACAAGACTGAAACATATGCTTAAATGTTCAGGCAACAAGTTGAACAGTTACCCTGGTTTTCCTTTTTTTTTTTTTTTTAAATCGTTTCCTCGTGGCTTAAAATAAAACTCATTTTCTCCCTTTTCTGAACTTTCTGACTCGAGAGATTTTAAAACCACTATGTACTTGAAATCCATTTTAAGACTAAACAGGTGTGGAGGTAGGAGAAAAAAAGTGCCAGTTTTCATCCTGTCTTGCCTGACATGCGGGATGTCAATAACAGTTTAGTATCAGAGGCAGGACAGAAGCTGTGTGGGCTTTCTACCAACAGTACTTAGGCCTCATTGAACTGATCTTAATGTCTGTGATTCCAGAAATAGGTGAATAAGCTTATAATAATAAGCTTACTTTAAACTTACTTATCACACAGAAAGTGGGTTTCCCCTACCTCCAGTTTACTTGGATTGTGATGTTTATTTGTCCATCACAAAATATCTCTGCTTCTTAAATAGCCAGTTGTCTACTCTGCAGTAAAGATTTTAAAATACAATATTTTAATAAATTATTTAAAGATTAATATGATTTTACCATACTAACTTCCCTTTTCATATGGAAAATGTTTATGCTCTGTTACTAATATGCTAATTTAATAATTGCCATTCAACTTTCAAAATGCTTTTTTTTTTGGACATACATGACTGTAGCTTAGAGGCAACTGAGCATTTTCACTTGTAACTAAACCATATATTTTGCTTGAAAGTTTCATATAGTTTTAATTGAATTAACAGAAATTAAAAATTTTACTTTGACAAAGAAAACGTATGTTTCTGAGCACGGAGCTGAGGACTGCATCTCTTAAACGCTTTTAGTAGAATCTATAAAACTGCCAGTCTCAGGAGCCATAATAATTGGTCAGGAAGCCTTAGTGTTTAAAAGCATATGAATTACTCAAAATATAATATGTATAAAATACACCTGATTTATAGTCTTTGTCACCTTCTTTTCTTTGGATGTCTGCATAAATAACCCACCCAGAAGCTTCTTGCTCACTTTTACCTGAACTGGGTGAAAGTGGGAGTTGGACAATTTCTCAGATGATTGTTTTCATCACTTAGACTTACTTTAGAAAAAAAGCTACCAGTATGTTACAAAAACGTGTAGCCTGAGCATTCACAACTGCTTTAGTGTTAAATATCTTATTGAAGATGCAACAGTATGAATTATCAATAAAAAGAAACTGGTTTATTATGGTCAGGTGCCTTTTTACATAGTATAGAATCACAGAATCATGGAATTGTTTAGTTTGGAAAAGACCTTTAAAATCATCGAGTCCAATATATTGATACTTGAGGGTGCATAATTGCAAAATACATGGAGTAAAGCTTTCATTTTCTTGACTTAGAAACTGTCAAGGGGCAGTTTATTTTTTTTTAGACCAGAAGCATCTAGAGGCTCAAGTTCATATGCGTATCTATCGACTATGTAATCACACCGACAAAAAGATGAGTGTGAAACAACGAAGAGCCTGGGTGTGTGTTTAAGGCTAAGCATGTGTAGAGATGCTTTTACCGAACCAGGAAAGTCACCTTTTATTCAGTTTAAGTAGGAGGAAGTATATTACAACAGCACAAGGTAAACACTTACAGTCTGGATAAAGAATACAGTGAGGCATTTGCACTAAGCCTGTATGACCATTGACTATGAGAAAGTACAGAGTCAAAAGCAGATGAAAATAAAAAATCCTACCTAATAGCTTTAATATGATTATGGTCATCGTGTATATGTGATCAGGGTTTTATCACTGCTCACATTCCATTCTAAAACAAATGCACATTTAGGGTCAAACAAACAGAAGTATTAATGGAGTGAAATAAAACATAAACAAAACAAGTTATTTTACTAGTCCTTCCCTTCATGTAATCTAATCCTTTTCATGTGTACATCTCTGTGATACCCATCTGTCATGTTTACCTTGTGCAGTCTGACTGACCAGCGCTTTCTGATTAATCTTCACTTTCAAAGACATGATTCAGGGTGGACATGCAAAGACACTCCAATTTTATAGTACTAAAGCAACAACAATTTGGAAAGTGCATTTTTACTTATATTTGCCCCTGTTTCATTTTGTACTAAATATTCATTCTAGTCTTATGCTGAGATATTTGAGATCAGTATTGTTCATTCCATCTGGAGTGAACATACACCAGGTTTTTCGTTATGCAGTTGTAAAAATGTTATAAGTTACCCCTATTAATTTAATACAAAATTATTTTGCTTTTCTGTAGGCACCTCACTGGGTACCTGGAATACCAAAAGTGCAGAATCAAAACTCCTTTACTGCTGATTACTTTACTGCTGTCTCTTATTAAGAAACAATAAGAAACATGTATATGGAGCTGAAAGGGACCCTGTGAGGTGACTGAGGCAATCTCTGTGCTCTGACATAGGTGTGCCAAAAAAATGCCTCTTAACTGTCTGCCTGCCATCTCCCTGTGGACCTCATTGAGGAGATTCCACATCTTCCTGAGTCCATATTTTCTAGTTCCTGTAGTTTGTTTTTTTTTTTTTCTATTTCTTATAACTAAGCTATTCATTATTTTCTTGCTACAGAGTTAATGACTGCTTCATACCTTACCTCCAGGGGATGTGGAAAACAGTTATTATTATCTCATTTTATGAACAGAAGGAAGTGGCAGGAAGAGTTCAATGAATGTATTTATGAAGATATTGACATATATAGCCCCAATTGACTTTAATTCCTCGACATTACACCTGAACTTATCTATCAAATAAATATGTTGAGGTACCTGCATCAGTCCCCAGTTAGTAACTGACGTAAAGTTCAGCTGTTTCAGTAGGAACATCAGCAAGTAAGCACTTTGGTTTAAAATACACAAAAGAAAACATCTTTTTACATGATAAATATTTTTATAGTCAAACTCATTGTTGGAATGCTGTAGGTACCAAAAGTATAACTGAATTTTAAAAAGTGATTAAGCCAATTTCTGGTGCTAAAGCCTGAAGGGTTATTAAATTTAATAAGATGATAAAAAATATTATTCTCTACCTAAACTGCAATTTGTCAGAAATCAGGTACTTTGGCTGTATCACTCTGTATTTGCCCCCTTCTTCTGATACTGGCCACTGTCAAACACATAGTCTAAGCTATATAAATTTGTCTATTCAAGGATATGTGTTCTTATCTCTGTATGTATATTTTTATCTGAAAAATAATACATTTAAATATGCTTTCTATACTGTTCTACATGACATTTCTTTCCAAGAGCTAAGACTTTTGTTCTAAAAATAATTAAGGAGATACTTGCTTATTTAAACAGACTGAGTACTTTATATAAATGCAAATTACATATACATACACATATATATACATATATGGAGGAGGATATATATTTATATCAATATTGATAGATATATAAAACATTCTTTCCAAACAATTTTTGTAATCAAATGAGGTATAGTAACTATAAAATATTCTCACTGAGTTACAGAAATAAATAATGCTATCCATCCAAGATTGTTTATTGACACACTATTCAATGATTCTGTTTTGATTTTCTACAGTGAATAGCTTTGGATCAAATAGTAATTTTATTCAGCCTGCATTTTAGCTATCAGACAAAACACTAATATGAAATCCTTCTTAAACATTGTAGCTATAAATTACATTTGCCTTTTGTATGTTTGTGAACTTATGAAGGATATGAATAAATATATAGCTGGGTAGATCATTCAGTCTTTTCCTGGATGCCAAGGAAAAGTCTGGATGTTGCTATGCACCCTGAGTATGAGACTGGTATTTCACTTCATATTTCAACTTTAAATGTATGGACATTCTCACTAAAAAAAAAAAAAAAAAAAAAACCAAAACAAAACAAAACAATAAAAAAAAAACAAGACAAAGTTAATGTAAACAGATTTACCCAAAGGCAATTAAGTGAGAATTTCTGTAGAAATGTGAACCAACTGTAAATTATTTCAAAGGCCATTTATAAAAGTGACAAGAGAATATACATAGGTAGATTCTCCAGCTGGTTGTTAGTCTTTGCTGAAAAAAAAAAGATGCTAAAATACATTCCTTAATCTAGAATCCTCAATTCAAATATTCTAAAAATAGTTTCTATAGCACACTGTAATGTTAAGATAGCCACAGAAAATTGTGACTTTTCTTTTTCTGATGACTAAATAATTCAAATTTTTAATTTGAAGAATAGAACTGAGTTTTCCTATTTGTTTATCTAGCTTTCTGATATTCTCCCAGACCTACATCTTTCTGCAAGTCTACAATCTGGATTAATTTTGGATATACCATATAAGAACACGGTCTTTCAGGGCTTTTATTTTCCCAAATCACAATTTTCAAGGTTTGTTCAGAGTCCTGGATTAACTACCTGTATGTTATCTGAACAGAAACACATTCATTGTCTCAGTATGTGCCTTCTTATCTATTTTAGCTCATCACAGAAATGGTGTTGACTTTGAGCTTATTGAGAACCAAACCAATTGTACGAGCCTTTAGAGATCTAAGTTTATAATTAAGATTAACTGAAATTGCTTACACACTCTGGAAGAGACAACAGAAATTGCCAGCTAAACACAAGTCTGTAAAAAATCAATAGTCCCTTAAAATAGAATGTCCTCAATCACAATCCTTAAAATGACATTTGAAATAAAACTTTTTTTTTTTTTTCAGGTTGAACAGTTTCATTTTTAAAAAATCATACTTTGGAAAAATGCACCTCCAGTAAGAAGTGTTTCCTCTGTCTCCATCCTTCAATCTGGATGACAGTGTTAGAAAGAAATGAACGTAGACACCTTCTTTGAGAAACTGCAACAGAGGTGGGTATCTGGGCTTTCTCCAAGAACCAGGAAGAATAAAAATCTGAAGAGCATCACCATGTAATTCCTCCTGTACTGGCAACAACATAAAATGTTTAGTTCATCTTCAGCTCCACTTCAGCTATGCATGTGTCTGAAATGAGCTGTATGAAGCATACATCATGTTTTACCTTCCAGCTTGGGAAGAGAAGATGCTTCTTCCTAGCTGGATAGACCACAGGCATATTGCTCAGGCTGCTCATTAGGCTGAATTTAAAATGTTGTTTTAACCATATACATTAATGTTTGTATCCAGATCATTCTTGTTAATTATCTTGTCTGGTCATTTCTGTAGAAGATAACAAATATTACTGAAGAGAAAACTTTTATTTAAACAATTGTTTTCAATAATTTGTAATAAGTATTTATTCAATTATTTTAAATGCCTTATGTTTCCACATCAATTTTTGTACTAGCTATTTTTAACTCACAGATACATAAAGATGTTAGATCTACCAGAACTGTATATTTACCTGCTTCTATATGCAAAGCAAGTTCTGTCCAGATGAAAAATTGAAATCCAGATAAGCTTCAGAGTCACAGCTGACTATGACTGTTTCTTCAGTTGTTACAGGATTTAGTTATAAGTTAAGTTTGTAACCCTGTTAATCTTAAAAACCTGTCATTTTCCCTACTGAAGGCTTCATTACTTGAAATAGATATTTTAGAAATGTATCGATTCCATTAATCTAGCCCAAAAGGTTCATGTAGTCAGATTTTGTCCAGAATGAAGAAGGACAACACTAAGTAAAAGAAGCAGAGAACTGAAACTAGGTCCGTTTGGGCATATTTATGTGGACAGCATTTCACAAAACATACTCTCCATTCTTTTTTTGCATTAAAAAAAACCAAACTATTCATGTTCAGATTTTCACTCTCTCTTCTGCTTCCATCCAATTTCTTAAAGAGAAACATGTAGCTGTATATTCTATTCATAAATAGAAGTGAGTTTTTTTTTTCTTTTAAAAGAAAAACTGAATGAAGAAATTAAGTTCAAGTCACAAAAGAGGAGAATCACGTAATGGCACCCATGTATAAACAGGCTGGTTCTTTAAATGGCAGGAGTTTCAAAGTGTGAAAAAGTTTTCCTTGATTGAGCCACTTAGTATAGGTACCACAGGACAGGACAACTTACTTCTGTGTGTGCCGTTGTAAGTTCTCAGCTTTATTACTACAGCAGATTAACTTGTCTAATTTACCCTTTTTGTCTCCTTACAAAAAGCTTTAGATGCTGGAGACAAAGTAGGCTCTCCTATAGGAAATAGTGGCATTTCTGAGATGTAACCATCCTCAAACTAACTCCATGAAATGCTAGTGAACTGTAGGCGCTTCCATAACAGGAGCAAAGTGTGAGGAGAACATTCACCCTATGCAACTTTCCTGTTGATCAAAAGCTGGATTTTGGGAAATTGTGTGAAAGGTTGTTTTCAAAAGGTTGCTTTCTAAAGGTTGCTTCCTAACTACAGACCACTAAAAATAATTGATGCCCACAGAAGAAATTGAGTCTATGATTCCAGTTTATGTAATTTGTGATTCTCGGTCTACAAAACCATTTTGTGTGACCCTAGAAATAAGTTTTTAATAATTTATTAAATAAACTATTTTACATTTTGGTGGCAATTTTAAAATATGAGGAAATACTTAACTTCCTGCTTTCTGAACAAAGCTGAGAGCAAATATATGTAAGTAAGTGCTGGTAGGATCACAGTTACAAAGAACATAAAAAGTGTTTATATGAGAAGAAAGCATGATTTTATTGGTATTACAGAAACAACATATTTTGTGAGAAGAACGTTAGTATTGTATATTTTGTATGGATATGAAAGGGAAGCCTGAAAAGAATTAGCCTGCAGTCTATACCAAAAGTAAGGTACATCTAGAATCAGAGACATTTGTATAAGGAGCACAACACTGGATACTGAAGTGTTTTGGACAAAGTTAAGAGGAACGAAAAGCCCCATGCTGTCAATTTATAGAAAAAAAAAGGGACCCTGCCCCCTAAATCACACACACAAAAAAACCAGAACCACCTCAAACCCTCAGAACACTGGTAATATATAAAATACTTGAAATGTTTAAAAGTCACAGAATCAGATACCATTCCTGGGAGAGCTTAATTACTTAGTTTTATTCTGGAAAAGCGTTAAAAAAAAGTAGCAGATATGTATGGAGGAGGGGGTAGTAACAATCCTAATTCACTGCTTTAAGTAGTGAAAAAAGATGAGTGAAGATATATTTGCATTAATTTATGAGTAACAGAAAGAGCTATGGACTACAGATTCTTGGGAATTCTGTGATTTTTCTGAATGACTAGAAATAACTATTCTGAGTTAAAAGTTAGGCAGTAGGAAGTAGGACATGGGTGTCTAGTACAAAAAGAAAAGCAAAATCTAAGCCCTAATACGTTTGTTATTTTTTTTCTTCTCCATCAGTAAATAAGACTAGTAAAAGTCTGTAATATAGTTGGAGGAAGAAGTTTTGGGGCAGCGAGCAGTTCACTTCTGAAGATAGCCTCTCCTCTTCCACTGTACAAGAAATGATAGGAGGAGAACAGGATTAATCTGGGAAAGACAGGAAGGTCAGGAGGTTGGATGCTTCTTGATTATTTGTCTCTCTACCCAGCCTTTAAGAAGATAAATAATTGGAAAGGAGAAAGCTTCTGTAGCTGTATAGAGAATGTGTAGGATGGGAGGCTGTGAGCCCAAATCCATACAGCATTATGAGATACATATGAGGCAGTCACTGCAGTTGAGGTGGTGTTTACAATATTTTCACTGAATTCTGTATACACTTCCGTTATGTCAGACTTCAGAAATGGCCCAAGTCCCATGAGCAGAGATGTTAAGGGATAAATAGACAAATTCAGAGTGGACAATATCACAATGAAGGCAGAAAAGCAAAGCAATCCACTAAGAACCTGGAACAGAGGAAGAATGTGTGACAGAGAGAGAGAATTAGTCAAATAATTGAAACATGGCAATGAATCATATATAGTATGAAGTATACTACAGAAAAGTACAGAAAAAGGAAAAGACATTTCAGCAGGGCAGCAATCAAGGCACATGGTAACAGATATAGGAAGCAAACTAGAGCATCAGGAAAACCGTCAAGTTACATACTGACTTAATGTGTTGTTGAAATCAATTTGCTAAAACCAGTCAGTAATAGAATTGAAAATATATTTAAAGAATTATTAGGACTGATAGAAACAACCATATACCATTCCATGGTATAAATGAATGTGGTAAAACCAAATAATACAAAAGTGGCACCAGTTCTGAACCACTGGAATTAATCTTTGAAGTGAGAAGTAAGACAGTGAGCAGAATAGCATAAGAACAGGAGCGGCACTCCTAGACTTTTAGGAGTAAAATGATAGATAGTGTTTTCTGTTTATGAACTAGCTGTGAAAAAATAGAAAATTTTTTGTTCAGGATAAATTTTTCATTTCACTAGTCATTTGCTATGTTGTTGCACCTGTAAAGGTTTCTTCGCAACTTCCACACACAGTTGTACCCAAACACATACGCTATCCTAAAGAATTACATCAAGTACCTTTAATGTTAATTTTTAAGAAAGATAAGTTACTTTCCTTATTCTTATTGTACTGTAATGATACTGTCCCCCTACTCAGGAAACTCAGGCAACTAAAGCCAGGAATTATTGAAGTCTTTTTTCCAACCTTAATTATTCTATGATTCTATGATAGTATGGGTACAACAAGAAACTATACATATGTTGAGCAGCACAAGCAAACTAAATTTGTTTTGTCAGCTGTTTTACAAGCTCATGATTGTTTTGGGTTTGTGTGGTGGGGTTTTAGTAGCAGGGAAGGGGCTACAGAGATGGCTCCTGTGAGAAGCTGCTGGAAGTTTCCCTAGCTCTAAGCCCGACCCACCCCTGGACAAGGCTGAGCCAATCAGTGCATCTACGAATAACATACTTAAGCATGGAGCAGCAGTGCATGCCCCGGCAGGGCCTGGCCCAGCTTGTCCACCCACCCGGCCCCTGCCGCAATCCCATCCTCCGCTGCCTGCTCTGCCCCTGGCCCAGCCAACCCAGAGCAGCCCCCACCCAAGAGCCAGGACCTTTTCAAGAGCCAGTGAAGAACCTGCAGCAGAGAGAGGAGCAGGGTGTGAGAGAGACAACTACGCAGACACCAAGGTTAGTGAGGAAAGGAGAGGGAGGAGCTGCTGGAGCAGAGGTTCCCCTGCAGCCTGTGGTGAAGATCATGGTGATGTACGTTGTCCCCACGCAGCCCACAGAACTGGAGCAGAGCTTGCCTGTAGCTCATGGAGATTTAATGGTGGAGCAGATACCACCCTGGAGCCTGTGGAGGACCCCACGCTGGAAGAGGTGGCTGTGCCAGAAGGAGGCCATGACTCCGTGGAAGGGACTCACACCAGAGCAGTTAGTGGAGAACTGCGGTCCATGGGAAGGACTCATCTTGGAGAAGTTTATGGAGGACTGTCCCTCATGGGAGGGACCCCACGCTGGAGGAGAAGAGTGTGAGGAGTCCTCCACCTGAGGAGGAAGGAGTGGCAGAGACAATGTGTGATGGACTGACCGAAACCCCCATTCCCTGCCCCCCTGCACCGCTGCTGGGGTGGTAGAAGGTAGAGAAATGGGGAACAAAGCATTTGGGAAGAAGAGAAGGGTGGGGGAAGGTGCTTTTTAAAGATGTAGTTCTCTTTCTCATTATCTTATTCTGGTTTTGATTGTTAAAAAAATTAATTTTTCATGTGTTTTCCCCAAGTCGAGTGTGGAGTCTGTTTTCCCCAAGTCCAGTCTCTTTCTTGTCCGTGACCATAAGTGGTGAGTGAACCCTCCCCATCTTTGCTCAGCCCATGGGGCTTTTATCTTTTGTTTTTCTGATTCTCCTCCCTGTCCCACCAGAGGGGAGGAGAGAGCAATCAGCTGCCTGGTGCTAATAGCCAAGTGGCCTTAAACCATGATAATGATCCAGTTCTGCTATTGACTGCTTCCAGACCTTCTATTAAAATACTATATGTACTTCCAAAGTATAATTCGATTTCTTAGTTGACATATGACTTTTAGTAACTGCAATCAACAAAGTCCTGGAAGTCTTTCTATTCTTTGTGCTGGAAAATCTATAGACAAATTGATATCATATTGTTTAGGCATCTGCAAGATAGTTTGTTTATAGAGAAGACCACAATTATAGTGTTAGGACTCAATACTGTCCTACATCCTTCTGATGGATACAACAGAAATTACTGAGCACTGATGCAAGCAAACACTGGCAAATTTCGTATCTGGTAAGGTGGCAAAGCACTATGTAGGTTAGCCTTTTACCTGCAGCTATATTATTTGAGTAGTGATATCAGCACATCCCACAAGTTAAACTACCTTGCAGTTGCCTGGGAGTTGCCTCACAGAGGAGAGCTGCTTGTGATTTCTCGTTTCCTCTAAAATTTTTTCAGACTGTTTTCTCAGTATCTTTGGGGATTATTTGCTTGCCTCCGTTCTTTTCAAGGACAATAATGCTTTTGGTACCTGCCAAATTCTAAACCACTCCATCCAGCCCCACAGTAATACTGTAAGCGAAAGTACAGAGTTTATAAGGATAATCGTGCCTTTCTTGTTATTAACATTGTTTTTTAACAGGCATGTAGTGATGCCAGAAATCAAGTTTTGGACTCTTATGTAGATCATGTTTGCAAGTGTTTTTTATGCTTTTCACTGGTAAGGATAACCATTTTCAGGAGAAACAAAAATATCTGTGCACAAGAATGGATTTAGATGGATCTTACATAAAAACTTGATGGGTGGATGCCAGGGAGAATGACTACCTAATTTTGTAACTCTGCCCTGTCAAAGAACTCTCTGTACAGGAAAAACAGAAAAGAATCACAAGACACTTGTGGCTAGCGGATAAGGCTTGGCTTTCCAGTGTGTTGCTCCAACAAAGCGTTACTGTCTTTCTTCAGTGATTTTAAATGAGAATGAACATATGAACAATTGTAGGTCCTAGTAAGCTGTAGCCTCTTGCTGCCACTGCAGTTTGAATGTTCTGTGAATACGCTCAATATAGAAAGAATATTTTACAAACTTAAAAAAATTCCAGAGAGAAGGATTAGAAGCTGTGACATATGAGACGAGATTAAGACGATTTAATATACTATGCTGCTGCTTGAAGGAAAGACCATAAAGATTGATATGACTACTTACAAATACCTCAGAGGTAAAGCGTGAAAGTTGCAGGGGTTGTTATAACTTTATTTACTGTAGCGTCACTTCTACCATCAACATAGGGTATTAACTCTGAGGAATATGAACTTGAGGCCTACTACATAGGGACATTTCAGAAAAAATCTAGAAATTGAAGACCCAGTACAGTAATATTTAGGTTACATTTTAGGAAATAACTTTAAAGAGTAAGACTTTTAGTGCTTCATCTCGCACTGTTAATGTCTTTGAGGATTTAAAAAGTGACTTGCATAAAAATTTCAGATAGGGCCCTTCAGGCAACAGTATGAGCAAACCAAGGAAGTAGTTAATATGTGAAATTCACTTCCATCAAAGATATTTTTAAAGAGCTGTGTGTGAGGGAATATCAGAGAGAGGATTATAATGGGAAATCCTAATTTTTCTGTAGAGGTCTGTGCTAGCTGACCTCAAAGGCTTCCAAACTGACTTTCATCTAATATTTTAGAAGTGTCAAATGAGAGTATTCTGGAGAATGAGCAGATCAGTTACTCATTATATGCTATACATTATGTGCACTACAAGATGTTGATGCTGCCTTCTGTCAGCTATACCATAAATGAAGGAGACTTCTTTTCACAATTTACTTGTAGTTAGTGCAGACCAAGAATAAAGCTATTGATACATTAAATTCCACATTATTGCAAAATGGTTTGTTTCTAAAAATCTTGCTGTGTGACAGACCGTTTTCCTGTAGGTGTTTTCACAACCCTGGGTGTCTTCACACCCTTAATGCCTGTTATAGAACAATAAAGCTGCTGCTCAAGGGCATGCTATCAAGATGCAAGTGAAAATGAACACAATTTCAATGGGCTATTTTCCATGTGACCACAATTTCATTTGAAACATTTTCCTGCTTTGCATTCTAAACTGTTCTCAATGTCGTAATATCAGAGCACAGCCTATGATTTTATTGAAATAACTCTAGTTTTAAGATTTATGGTAGAAAACTAGTTTGAATAACAGCCAAACTGCAGTAAGATTCAGTTTTCCAATCATGCTAAACACTGACCTTTCTTCTGATTTAGTACAAATTTTGGGTGGCATGGGATGTGTTGGTAGTTTCTAATATAATCCACAGGCTGAGCTGTGGAAATTATTGTCTCTGGGTGCTGTGGTTGCTAAAAGCTTCCACATTTCCTAGAGAGACTGGAAAAATTCATGGAATAGAAATGTATTGTGGGTTATTAAATACTGACAAACCACTTCTGGTAGAGGAAACTCTTAAGCCATACATAATTCAAGGCTAATATAGTACTCAGTAGAAGTGTCCTTGCCTTCTTTTTACACTTAACTCTAGGCATTCATTTTGGTCTTTGTCTGAGAAAAGATTTCATCCTGGATGCAGTGAGTATAGCTGCTGTCATCAGTGAAGAACTTTCATCAATAAAAGCTACTCACTTTGCTGTCTGTGTATGCCTGCACTTCACAGGTAATTATCTGACTGTCTCTGTGTGCGATTCTGTTTCAGTCCTCACATTGTACAGTGGTGTCTGAGAGCTCTTTTAACAAGTGGGAAACTGATTTTATAGCATATGCACAAACAGAAACTGATGGATGACCCATTTGTCAGGGCAGGGTGTTGAAATGCACTGAATGTTTTCCTTCTGTGACAAAAATAATTCTGTGTGATCAACTCTTATTTTTATCTGTATACAAATTTGATGTACGTTTAAATGCTTCTGTCGCAGGACCTGAACTGAAATGTTTTCTGTGTCCATGACTATTATAAAAACAGTGTTGCATGTGTTTTTCTTTGGATTCTTTGCAGGACAATAGTTAGCATTCATGAGAAGAAATTCATTCAAGAAACCTAGTCAGGTGCTGGTCAGATTAGATAAAACAATGTATGCAATTCCTGAAAGTTACAGAAGAAAAAAAGGAAAGAGAAACAATGCCAAAAAATAATCTTCTGGCAACAGTCCATGAAGAGAATGCACGTAATTAGACTACATTGTAAATAGTGGTATAAGAAGAGGCAACTTCTTCATCAGATTTCTTCATCAGAAACAATTTGTCTGTCAACTGACCTGTGTTATCCCTTAGACAACCACAGAATTTACACTTTTTTCTGGGAAGAATGTATCCTCTCACTGACCTTCATGCAATTATATGTCCATTAGTGGTTTCCTCGGGGCTTTGTCAAGGTGCATACATTGCTTCTGCATTTGAAATTAAATGGAAAAAATTATCATTTTCTTTTTAATATTATTTCTTAATTCTTAAACATCTTTATGCATTTTTTCAGATACCTTCAGAATGAAGTCTATTTCAAAACAGACCTTTGTTCTGTTGACTCTTCCTCAAAATTACTTAGCCATTCTTAAAACTATTTGAGATTATATAAGACCAAATTTGAAAAGAGATTCCTGTGAATAGTTCCTTTAGCTGCAAACTAAAGCTCTTTAAAGCTGGTACCACAGTGGAAAAGCTCTCAGATTGAAGCCTAGTTTGCTATTGTTATGCTGAGCAGCACCTTACTCTAAGAGCAAATACATATGATTTCTTTGTGCCTTTTGTTCTCTGGTTTATACTTACTAAATTGACCAAACTCAATCCATAATGATGAAAGCATTTTCTCAGGGCAAGGTTTGTTGTAGGTTCTCTGCTAGAGATAATTTTAATTGACCTGCAAAACCCAGAAATGAATTAGAATATGTTTAGTAGGTTGTGTTATATATTTAAATATAAATTGCTTATATAAAGTTATAATACTTAAATTACACAGAAACACACAATCATAAGATGAGGAAAAACCTGTAGTATATTACCTAGTCCATCTTTAGGTCTAAATATCATATGCTTTACATATTTCGTTATTAATAGTGTTTGATTAGACTTTTCTTTAAGATGCCTGTTTTCTGAGGTTCCCATAATCTCCTAAGGCAACTTGCCACCAGCCTTATAAGTAAAAGTGTTTTCCCCTATGTGAATTATTCTTCCATATATTAGGTTAACTCAGTTTCATCTTGTTCAAACTGTCAAGAACCCATGGAACCTCAAATACACTTTGAAACACTTCAAATGTGTATTTGAGGACTATTACTTCACCACTCCCCACCCCATTTTACCGGACATCCTCCTTCCTGACTTCCATTTATACTGAAAAAAAATGCAAAGCTTTCAGTTTTCCTCATTGCTCACATTCTCCAGACCTCTGATCTTTCTTCTGGAGTATATTCTGTTAATCCCAACCTTTATTGACACAGAAAGCCAAAACTAAACAGAGGTTAATGCAGTGCTGAATAATGGAGCATGATTACTTGCAAGATACACTCTGCTCATACAGCACAATATGTAATTTCTGTGTTTCAGAAAAGCATGCCATTCCAGCCTGTCACATCATATATGTGTATTTTATATATTTTGAGGAAAAGCATAGAATAACAAAGCCATTAGGTGAAAAATAGATGCCATTTTATATGAAATTGTCTTTAGTGTTAAGTAGGATCCTGCGTTCAGTCCTGTGGATATTCTGACCAGTTTGTATATCAACCCCTTCCATTGTGTTCACACTGAAGATAGTAACACAAGATTCAGGGTGATTATTTTGTCAATTATGGCCACTTGAGGATCACAGAGGTAACAAAATGCTTTATAGGTAACAATTCATGGACAAGAAACAAATGGTTGAAGTTCAGCCCAACAAAAGACAGGTTAAAAATGGAAAGTGAAGCATATTAAAGAGTTTTTATCATGCTCACTCCTTTTTTTTTTTTTTTTAAAGATATATAACAATCACAACTTTTTTTAGGAATGTTCTCATGTTTCTTGCTGTTTTTAAAGGTGGTTTTGTCTCATTTAATTTCACATGTCTATAAATTGGACATCTAATTTCAAGTTATGTACCCTTGGCTTCTTTACTAGCAATGAGCAGATCAAAGCACCTGTGGGGGTCAATTCAATTATTCTACACCACTATCTTAAGGGAACTTGAGCTCGTATCTGAAAGTACTTATTTCTCTGTGTAGACTAAAAGCATGGCAATCTCATACAACCTATGTTGGCCTTAGACAACATACTTTGAGATACCTGTGTGAAATGAAGCTAATTCAAAATTTTGGTGAAATCCGGTGAAGCAGAGTTTGAACCAACCTACAACATCAACTAGTGACAGGATAGAGGGCAGTTTTTGATTGTAGTCTTGACCTGAAGTGGTTCAATGACATTTAGCATTCTGTTGTATACAGAGTCTTTTTGATACAGCGTCATATCAGATGACTAACGGTATTAACAGCCTAATCTTTTAAAATTGAATGAGCATTCTAAGGCAAAGAGTGAACAATTTAACGCTCTTGTGTTAAGAGACCAATCTACCAAAATATCACATATAGTTGTCATGGTACTTTAATGGCCTTTGGTGGATTTGAAGTATCAGCAGATTTAGATATTATTAGAGATAAGGTCACACTTGAACTTTAGTAAATGAAAAAGCTGTTCTTTGGGTACTGGTATGCTGTTTGTAGATCTCACTGTGACAGCATGGTTGGAAATGTATCATGTTTGCTGCTTTGAAGTTTTAATGTCATCCTCTTTCATTGATGTCATTAAATATAAATGTTGTTGAAGGTTAAAGCCCTTTGTGATATCTTGAAAAATTGTTTCATAGCTGGGCAACAGTTTATAAACAATACATTTACATTTTATTTCGTAGTGGGGTTAACAATGATATGTAATTGTACTAAACAGACTAAAAAAGGTAGTTTTAGGTGAAGAAAAAAGTGATCAAAGATGGTATCAAACGAACTATAATTCAAACTCTAAGATCAGATTTAACAATTCATTTGTTTCTTTGGGAGAGGAGAGGGTGAGAATTTTGGAATATTTTTATACTAAATCTGAAAAGTACTTACCAATCAAAGCTGAAAGGATATTTCTGATTTCAGTTTGTGAGAAGGGTTTTGAAAAAAAAAAAAACAAAACCCCAAGAACTAAACAAAAGAGAAAAGTCTACAAAATATATGGAAAGAAAAACTAAAAATGCTATTTTACAAACATTTCATGACTTATTTTTTTTATTATTATTTTTAACAGAGATCTTCTTCAGAAGAGAATGATGGTTAAAACTAAATACTGATTACCAGTTGTAAATCCAATGTAAAAGTTCTAGTTCGCAGGAAGCAAGCTAAGAATAATAATATGACTAAAGATTGTAACTCTGATGTGAGATTAAAAAAGCAGTTTAATTTCTGCCAGACCATTTTATTAGAGAAAGTTTTGCCTTTGGCTATTAACTTATTTATGTATGATGATTTCAAGTATTGACTTTGATTGGTAAATATGCTTCACTTATTCTTTGAGGGAAAGAAGAGAAAGCATTCCTCTAATATTAATTGGTTTTCATTTATTCCATATCTGTGAAATACAACCTAATCTTACCCACTCTTAAATGAATCTCTGTATTCATTTACCTAGAGACTCCAATCACCCTTATGGTTTTAGTTCAGTTTATTTCGGAGAACAGAACTCAACCCAGGGACTCTTCCTCAGAATCCCCAAAGTCTGTGATTTCTGTCACTTGTCAGGAAAATGCTAACAGAAATTGTGGTTCTCACAATTTTGTATTAAAAAATAATACCATTTTTCCAGCTTAAATTAATGTTAGCCAACACTGATGCTCAAACTCTCCAAGAGAACCAGAAATCTTGTGGAAGAGAATACTTCATGCATTTAAGCATGCTACTGTTAACTACTTGTTAAATGCTCATTGCATTTAACAAGCAGTTTACAAAGTTCTTTAGTTCCATGGAAGCTACTGTCAGCCAAAAACTTTGATGATGTCCATTTATGTCTCTTCTGAGCTGATTCTTGACATCATCCATGGAAAATAACATTTAGATTTCATAGTTTTCTAAATTATGTAAGCTAGTGGGTATCCCTCTGAGAATTTATTCCAGGTTACAAATGTGAAGAGAGGAAACCTCTAGCAGTTTCAGTTCAGCAGTTTTAGACACATTTTTTTTTTCCCAATTCTCGTATGCAGAGCCTTAAAATATTCCCAATTCTTCCTCTTCTTGTTGCCCACATTATCGTTCACTTCCCTCAAACCAATGTAATTTGACAGAGAGACATCAAGTGACTAAAGCCATTGAGGGCACAGCTAGATTTTAGCAGCACCAGTGAGCACCCTGGCTATGTCTATACTACCCTGAAAAAGAGTACTCAAGATGGGCTGTCAGCTCTTGGCTCTTCTTGTTTCCTGTCTAAAAAGATATTTGCTAGATATCTCTGATGATATGATAGCACATTATGTACCAGTGAGCCAGGGCCAGCCCCAGGGCTGACGTCCTGCCTGGTCTCAACCTGTCCCTGTCCCCAGGGAGGTGTCCAATGCTGGGGTCTAGGGCTGCCCCCAGCTGCACTCAAGATGCCCTGGAGCTGTCTGGGGCAATGGGATGGGTCCCGGTTGCCAGAACCTGCCCTGACATTGCTGGGGAGCCCCTGCTCCTCCTGGCCCCAGGGAGCTACTAGCCTGTGCTGTACAGTGACATATTTTACTGTGTTTCATAAAATAAAAATTCAACCAAGATCCTGTCTTGACCAACAACCTGCCTCTGAGGTCAAAGCTTAAAGATGCCTTGAAGACACTCAGAGAGGAATGGGCAACCTACCAAAGTCAGCCTGGATATATGTGGTATACAAAGGTTACATTATATCAAAGATGTAGATGTAGGTGGGAATACCAATGAGAACTGTGCAGGCTGCTCTGACTGCAGTTATGATCTTCAAATACGCTGTCCTCCGTGCTCACTATTTTCACATTGCAAATGCATTAGGATCTTCAGAGTAAATATTTTAAAATTTCAAATGTTTATTCCATTATCTACACAAAAGCAAAGTGTATTTTTAAAAAAAGACATTTGTTAACTCCTAACTTCTACGGGGTCTGAAGACTTAATCAGTGAGAAATATATATTGTGCTGCTTTAAGTACTGGTCTTCATATTTACATGTTTAAAAAAAGGTGAGTAACTGTTAAGTCCTCCAAATTCATTTTTGCCCTCTGACAATATGTAGCTTTCTGCAGATTTCGTCGGTTTTGTTAAAGGGATCATATATTTCATACCTTATTTCTGAAATTTTACTGCTTTGTGGAAATACCTTTTGCATGCTATGCAAAGCTTCAACTTTTTAGCATAAATATCATCAGCTTTCTAAAGAGAATTTCCAAGAAGTTCACAATTAGCTCCAAATTCAAAAACCCTTTATGCAAGATTTCCAAAGGACAGAGACTAAATTACAAAAAATATTTTCTCTGTAGAGTGAGATGCATTATTGGCCTCCAAAGTGTTGGAAAAGAGGTCACAAATTCAAATGATATTTTGATAGGTTTCAGTGATAAAAAACTGTGTACTTTTTTTTCAGTAACACAACTTTTCATTCTGTCTCATAATGAATAAGGAATCGAAACATGAAGTCATACTACAGAAGCAAAATGAGTGTTAACATAAATGCTATTATGGAATAATAGAGATTTTTTGTCTGGTAAATGTCACAGGCATTTCAGCACAGTCACAAAACGTAATTCAGTTTTGTTGTGGTTTAGGGCCACCCGACAACTTAGCACCACAAAGCCTCTTGCTCTCTCCTCCCCTTCTGTGGGATGGGGAGGAGAACGGGAAGAACAAAAGGTAAAAAAAAAACCTTGTGGCCTGAGGCAAGGACAAGGGAGGGTTCATTCGCCACTTGGTCATGGGCAAAAAAACAGACTTGACTTGGGGAAAACACAAAAGCAATTTAATTTGTTAGAAGTAAAAACTAGATGAAGATGATAAGAAAGAGAACTACATCTTAAGAAGGCACCTTCCCTCACTCCTTCCTTCTTCCCAGGCCAAAAGGCTTTGTTCCTGATTTCTCTACCTTCTCCCCACTTCAGCAGTGGTGCAGGGGGGCAAGGAATCGGGGCTGCGGTCAGTCCATCATATGTTGTCTCTGCTGCTCCTTCCTCCTCAGGGGGAGGACTCCTCACACTCTTCTCCGCCAGCATGGGGTCCATCCCTTGAGGGACAGTCCTCCATTAACTTCTCCAATATGAGTCCTTCTCATGGGATGAAGTTCTCCACTAACTGCTCCAGCGTGGGTGTCTTCCACAGAGTCACGGATTCCTTTGGGTGCAGCCACCTCTTCCAGCATGGGGTCCTCCACAGGCTACAGGTTGGTATCTGCTCCACCATTAAATCTCCATGAATCATCAAATTCCATGGCTGCAGGGGCACAGCTGCCTCGCCATGGCTGCACCACGGGCTGCAGGGGAGTTTCTGCTCTGGTGCCTGGAGCACCTCCTCCCTCTCCCTCCTTCTTCACTGACCTTGGTGTCAGGGTTCTTCCTCTCTCACATCCGGCTCCTCTCTCTGCAGTAGGTTCTTTCTCTGGCTCCTGAGAAACTCCTGGCTCTTGGGCAGGGGCTGCGCTGGGTCAGCTGGGCCAGGGCTGTGGCAGAGGCTGGGGTTGTGGCGGAGGCTGGGCAGGCAGCAGGCAGGCAACTGGCCAGATGGACCGGCCGATGGATGGACCAGCCAGGCCAAGCCCTGCCCAGGGCTGCGCTGCCATTCCATACACTGTTCCCCCTCTTAAATATGTTATTCTCAGAAGCACTGATGGGCTTGGCCTTGGCCAAAGGCAGCTCCGACTTGGAGCTGGGGGAACTTCCAGCAGTTACTTACAGGAAAACCCACTGCACAAAACCACAACAAGTGCATAACCATTTTATTTGTTTTCTTCTTCCTGCATAGCTTTTTTTTCAGCACTGGTAAAGAGAAGCAAAATCATAAACACATTTTCACATATTTTCACAATTACCGATTATAAGTCATAGAAACCACTCTCTTTTTTTTCTAGTCAATTTGAAGAGAATCATTCCAACTTGAGAGAGAAAGGAAATGGTACTTCTCTCATCCTGAAAAAAAATAGTGGACTATGGTTTGTACTGAAAATGAAAAAGAGACATTACTGGTAAAATCTGAACGCTAACTTGGGGATGAACTTCCTTGACCATTTAAGTGAACTTCATGTAAAACACAATTCTTCTGTGCAACATTTTGCTTGGGGTGTTATTCTGTGTCTCAGGTCTCAACTTCAACAGATACTAATAGATGCAAACCGGTGTCTTCAATTTACCTAAACAGGCTATCAGATTTTCCTATTCTTATTACAGATACATACTTCACTGAACTTAATTCTAAAATGCACCACATTTTCCTATACATAGGCCAAACGCAGCTTATGATTAAGCTCACTGTCTTGAACAGACTGACCTGGCAATTCTCGTCTGTGCAAACTTCTCACTGAATAAAGACTTACTTTTTAATGATTTGGTGCTGCTACACACTCTCTGAGAGTTTTGCTTAAGCAGCAATTCAAATCATGTTTGTTCCTAGGCACAACGGAAACTTTATATCCAACTACTGTACATTGTCTTTATGTATTATAGGCTCTTCAAGTACTCTGTGATACAATCCTCTTGATTACAGCCTACACGAGTTCATGATTGACATAAAGGATCATCTACTTCAAATATCTTGCAAACAGCAAAAAATGTACTGTGCTTCAGTCTAATATGTTTTCTTTCATGGTCACCATAAACCAAGAGATGACCTTTCAGTTAGTGCTTGTTGTCTGATTTCCAAATAGGAAAAAGGGATCTTTAACAGAATCAGGCAGATTTTGTATTTGTCATTTAATGTCTTCTAAATCTAGCTGTATTCCCCAGATTATTTGTACCACTAATAAATATAAAAGTCAAATATTTTTGACCTCTGCTGTACTGTGACTGAAAATGGCCTGTAGCACAGATCGTATGAAAAACTTTGCCTGTAGGCAACTAGCAGCTAGATGAAATCTTTGTAGCAAATCTATGTGGGACTTTCTAAATTTATGTCCATCCTCAGCAGTTCTAGATAAGCACTGTACCTCCAGTGCCTACATATTTTTTTTGTGATTTTTTTTTTTCTTTTAACTGATCACTTTTAACTGATCAAGGTGATCTTAAAGCTCTACACTTGAACAAGCCAGGGTGCAACTGTTCTAACTAACCCTTCTTAGTACCAAAAATATTTTACTGAGTTTGTTCCAGTGCCCTTCTCTTAAGTGCTCCAGATTACTTTGGTGCCAAAGTTGTCACTTTATGTCCTACACTTTATCTGGTCCCCTCTGAGAAAAATATAGCAGACCTCTCCCACACTTGGGCACTGGTTTCTTTAGACATGCACCACTCCTACAGCTGAACACAGCAGCTTTGTGTTTAGATACCAAAATCCTTAGTGTATCCAAAGCAAAAAAAAAAAACCACAAAAAAACCCCCAAAAAAACCCCAACCAAAAACAAAACCTTGTCTTTTATTTCTAAAACTATTTTACAAGGCATAGGAAGAAAAAACCTCTTTTGTAGTTCTTGGCAATCAGCATTTCTTTGAAGTTTCTGCTTTAGTGTGTGACATTGCAAAGATTTTTCTGTAAGACTGACAGTAGATTAAATCACAGATTAGACAGCTGCTTTCTTTGAAGTTTGTGTGAGTGGGTGATTTATTCATGAATGTCTAACAAGTAAGAGACTGATAGATTGATTTTTATATCATGTGTCACCTAAACAGCTTCTGTAGTGACCAACTATTTATTGAGAAAAGGCTTGGCAGAACCTACCAGACTGGAATGAATCACAAATATCTGCTTACAAAATAACAATGTATGTACTGCTATCACCTTCCAACAGACTCTCCTGAAGTTATAGTGGTGTATTCATGCAAAAGATGCATCGCAGAGTTCTCAGGCACTGTGGTATCATCCTCATGTACCTTAGGATTCTTAGTATTCAGTCTGAAACCTTGACTTAGTAAAACATACAGATAAAAAGACAAGCAATATGGGACATAGATATCTTTTATTTGCAGAGGATTTCTGTTTTCTGCAAAACATACCAGTTCTGGAAAGAATTGTGGGTTTGGCTGTGGAAGAACTTTATGCTTGCAAAGGAAGTATGTGTTTAGTTTGTTTCAGCAAGTCTTTAACTGCTCTGTAACAGACGTAGCAGAAGGTATAACGGCCCCTTTTTTAACTTGTCTTTGTGTCTGCAATTTGATTATAGCACTTCTCAGTCTTAAAATAATACATTTAATTGACTTTATTATATTGCTGTTGGTCCATGCTGTGCTTTGCTCCCTAGGGTAGAGCAATAAATAGAAATATTGAGTTTTAAATACAAGACAAATGCTGTATCAATTAATTTGACAAAAAGAATAACTGAAAGTTATATGGCATTTTTATTCTCAGAGGTTCCCAGAGTAGACCAGAACTTGAACCACTGTTTAATCAACTTAGAAAGAAACTATGAAAGCTGACTGTGTTCTGGTCTGAAGCTGAACAGTTTCTCAAAAGCAAAACAACTGCCAGTTTCAAAAAGACCTGCAAGGAAAACTGGTGGGTTGTCAGACTGTGGGTCTACGTAAATGTTCATAGGCAAGCAAGCAAGCAAACAAATACATAAATATAAAGATGATTTCAGTGCATCTCAAGTTTCAAAAATGAAAAATTAATATTTTTCTGAATCTACATCAGATTTAGGAACATCACTGGAGTTATGCAGCATTTAATTATTTACAAAAAATGCATCTGTAAATGTTTGAAACTTACAACTCATTGGAAAATACAGCACGCCCAATGTTTATTTCAGTCTGGAATGACGGATCAAGGTAATTCAGATGGAGTTGTGCCACTGATGAATTACCACAGACACACTGTACATTTTGGTCTTCAGAGATAATCCATGCTTGAATTACCTCTGAAGACCAAAATGTACAGTGTGTCTGTGGTGATTGAGGTATCTCACTGAATCACAGCACATGGTGGAACAACTTACACAACACATCTACCTGCTGCTTGATTTCTCCTGTTTTCAGGATCTCGATTCATTAGTGTACCAATAATATTAATAAAAAACATTGAGCTGATTCTAACGATCTTTGGAAGTTCTAATAGGTATACACTGTAGGAGTGAAAGATTCTAAGAAGTAGGAAGGTAATTATGAGAGAGTTCAAAAAGATCTTATACCTAAACAGTCTTGCTTCTGTGCTGGAAGAGACAAATTCTTATCCCATGCCAGGCACTGAATTCTTGACTAATATGGTTACCGTAGCTCACCCCATTGTTATTATTTCTTTACAGCTGAGAGTAGCTGTGCTTTTAATCATTAAATACAATGCTATAATCCATATCTTGATGTGTTAACAATTTATTTTTTCAGAGGCATCAATATATTCTTTAAAGTGCTGTCTTAGGGACAATAGCTTTTCAGCAGCTTCACTGTGATTACCTTCTTTCTGAGAAAAAAGATAAAATCCTATGTTGTCTGAAAAAAAACCCATCAACATTTTTTTTCCTCACATAAGCAATTAACTCAAATCAGGAAAACAGAATAAAAAAACTTCTAAAATTCCTACTGAAGTACACCTCATTAGGGGTTGAATTAGTACTAAGACACACAAATTAATTATCCAGATCATAGAATCATAGAATGGTTTGGGTTGGAA
>NW_010125254.1:51792-61667 GCF_000699245.1 Pterocles gutturalis
CCAGGGGCGGGGACCCCTTCCACTAGCCCAGGTTGCTCAAAGCCTCATCCAGCCTGGCCTTGAACACCTCCAGGGATGGGGCATCCACAGCTTCCCTGGGCAACCTGTTCCAGTGCCTCACTACCCTCACAGTGAAAAATTTCTTCCTAATGTCTAGTCTAAATTTACCCTGTTTCAGCTTATAACCGTTACCCCTTGTCCTATCACTATACTCCCTGATAAAGAGTGCCTCCCCATCTCTCCTGTAGGCCCCCTTCCAGTACCTTACTGGAAGGCTGCTATTAGGTCTCCTCGGAGCCTTCTTTTCTCCAGGCTGAAGAACCCCAATCCTCTCAGCCCGTCCTCATATGGGAAAATCTTATGCTACCATAGATACTAGCCTCTCAAAACACTGGAGAATGCGGGTATCGATCCCGCTACCTCTCGCATGCTAAGCGAGCGCTCTACCATTTGAGCTAATTCCCCTTAATACTTATCAAAAGATATGAATAATTAGCTGGTATTTAAAGGGTGTTTAAAGATGGTGGACATGAATATTTCAAATTACTTCAGATGAGATTTGGAGCTGGTAAACAACTTTGAAAACAAGAAAAGTGTTTTAAAGCTATGAGTAGGTCTTGTCTTCAAAAGAGAGCTTGATTAGTATGTAATAACAAAACACAGAACCACGCAGATGACAATGAAAAGAAACAAAATCTTGAACAGCTGTTTCTAAATGAGCATCATCAAACCTATGCATTGAATGTCAGGGGTCTTCAGAAAAAAAAAAAAAACCAACACATATTTTGATTGTATTGTTGAACTTCAAGCACAGAAAAACGAAACTAAATAGTGTTGCTTTTTTCTAGCTTCTGACTTTGACTTTTCAACTCTAGTAAAACACATTGTGGTAAGTTTTAGTGTATACTGCTATGATTTAGCTTTCTCATGTGAAATACCCTGGCATTATTGCTAGCATATAGAATCGCCTGCAACATTCTACTTCTATACAGCCTCATGGGACCATTAATATTTACTTTCTCATTATATGTTCAACCAGTGAATACTCTGTTGTGGTATATTTACCACTATTTTCTGTTTGCTTTCCTCAAACAGTCATCTGATTGAGCTTAGTTACAAGGTTATTCAAAAAGCAAATGAGTTTTAAAGTTCATAAACTCCATTAAAAAAAGCCTTGCCCTGTTTTTCAGTTGGGAATTTGAGACTTAGATCAAATATCATGTTCAACCAGTCATGGATCTAAAGTAACATGACTGCAGCCAACTAAACGAAACAGCATGACTTATACTTGAAATAATAAGCCACTGAGTCAAATATATTTGTAAAGACAGCAAAATAATTGAATAAAACCACATGTTTGAGAAACTCAATGCACTTACAGATAAGTGAACAAAAGAAGCATGAGCAATTTTTAATCTCTCTACAGAGGTCTGCTTATGCAAGTTTATAGTAAGCACAATATTTACAGTAGAAAAATAAAAAATAAATTGGTATATCTCAAATGCTTGAAATTAATTTTATTTGCTTTGTTTACATGTCTGAATTTCAAATACTTTTCAAATACTGCTGATTTTTTTAGTAACAGTCTAATGTCATGATTATGGCAAAGTTATGAGATTTTATGACAGAAAAGACTTTCAAAGTTTTTAACTTTTTTTTTTCTTTTTTTTTCTAAACTGTCATCTGTTTCAGTTTCCCTGTACGTGGTATTTTCATTGTCTTGGAAACAACATGTGAAATGTGAACAATTTTCTGTATGGAGTGAAAATCTGCACTACTCTGTTCAAGCTGTGTTACAATAATCATTTGACTGAAAGGAAGATGCTTGAAATTGCAGTTAACTTTTTTTTGGTTGCCTTTTCTTTCTCCAAAAAAGCATAACCTCTTTTTACACAGTTATTTATTTATTCATTACTTCTGCCAACGCAAACATATTGTCAGCTGGAAGAGTGACTTTTACAACACATGCCTGTACATGTTTTCAAATTAAACTGTCATTCTGATAAGAAAGTCAATGACAGCAAAAGAATTAACTGATAATTAACAATATTTTGATAATCTGTCCTTTGTTTATCCGTTTTCTGAAAATCTGTCTGTTTACAGTCAGGCAAACATATTTAGAAAATCTTCATATGTACAAATAGTTATATAACAAGTACACTTCTAGGTCTTATACCTCAGGCTACAGATGTCCTTCTGAAGTTTAAAGCAATATGTCAACAGAATTTATTGTGTATTAATGATAAACGTCCCTCCTGTCATTCAAATTTCTCTATAGAGATAAAATAATATGGTGTCTAATTTCAGAATGAAATTAGGATAATTTAACCGTAAACCTCTCCAGACAATTTGACTTGAACCAGCAAAACAGAAAATACCCAGCAGTATTATATCAGTAATATCCACTTCTTCAATAATGGGGTGAAGCAAGGGCATTGATAAAATTCCAGGGATTTTTCTTGGATTTTTGTTTTACCCATGACTTTTTGCCTAATCCTTCCTCATCTAAGACAGTATTGCAGAACTGGCAAAAAAGAGGAAAAAAGATGTCTTATCAAAAACACTTTTCCAATTTCTTCTTTAGTATACAACTTTCCTTGGAAATACGTACTTTTTCTACGTCAATACATTCCCATAACTTCAGTGCCTTGTCCAGTCTTTGGCTTTCTTGCATGTGGTTTGTCTAAATGAAGAAATGTGTCTAGAGCTGTAAGTGGAAATGTCATATGCTTATATAAATATGTACTATTTAAATTACATACATGTATATAATTTCCACTTACTTTTGTGTATATTTTATATATAAATGTGTTGTATTTTAAACAACATATTCTTACATTGCAACTAAAATAAATACAGAACTGAAGGAAATTCCATTGAGTCTTTGAGATCTGTCCAATATGTCTTTCTCTCTTTCACCTGAGTAGGCAGATGTAGCCATAATATATTTTCTTATTATTTTGCATGGATTATCTGCAGTTTTAAAGTGTCACAAAAAGGTGGCACTAATGAATTCTACATTTGCAGTTATTTCTGTGTTCCCTAATAGGAAAGTACAAGTCCTTTGTGGCCTCTGAAAAACACCTTATTGACCTTTACTACCAATAGCAACTTTGAACTCAGTTATGGGGGCTGAAACAGATAGAGAGGATCCTGTTTTCCACTTCTGGGAGATAAGT
The DNA here is from genome assembly GCF_000699245.1 of Pterocles gutturalis. Taxonomy (NCBI): domain Eukaryota; kingdom Metazoa; phylum Chordata; class Aves; order Pterocliformes; family Pteroclidae; genus Pterocles; species Pterocles gutturalis. The sequence continues at coordinate 54,972 of NW_010125254.1, forward strand.
AACTTCTGCTGAATGTAACAGGAGTTACTCAGTTGTGAGTGTAGGAGAAGAGTGCCTACGTGCTATATTAAAATAAGAAAAGCATATTGCTCTTTAATGTAAAACATGTCTATGGTGACATAATGTATTGACAGTTCTTATGAAAGACCTGATTAAACTAGTTGGACCTGAAATATTACCTGGCACACTAGAAATGTCAAATAGAAATTACCTTGAAATGTGAATTTGAATCACATTCCCTGCTGGTTTACACTGGGGTGACCTTCTGGGTGTCAGTGTAAGTAGGGGTGTTTTTCAACTTCAGCCAGCACAGACTTTCATTTATTAGTGTTTTCTACACAAGATACTTCCATAGATATTGTTAGGTCCCCAGGCAGAGTTAATCACTTTATAAAAGACTCTTTGCTGTTTCCAAGGAGAGAATCTGACCTCTCTCCATGCGTTGTATGTGCATATCTCCATGCAGGTGTGTGTGTGTGCACATACACAATACATGAGAAATTTTGTCTTTTTTGGATAGTAATATGACTAGGTCTTCATAGACAGTGAAACTATGAGAATTTAAAGGTTATTGTGAACCCAGCCCTATATTTTAGAATGCTACTTTGGAGACCATGACAGAAAATGTATTTAAGCAAATTAGTAAATTTTTACACTAAGAAAAATAAAGTCCTAGAAACATCTTTGGAAACAAATTATACCCCTAGTAAAATTGGCACAGAGCTCTCAGTACTACTGAAAATTTTAAAAATTAATTTTGCAATTAACTATATGTTTGATAGATTAAGCACTTTAAACCAAGACAATCTTCTGAAAAATATTGTTTCGTGAACAAAGAAGCAAAATGAGTTGAGCAAGAGATTAAAATAAGAATCAGAAAACAAGACATGTTCACTGCATACACACAGCCCACAGTACTGTGAATGGCATATGTACCACAGCTGAAGGAACACAAGAAAACAAAATTGATCAGAAAAAATTATTCTTCATGGACCTTCCTTACTATAATGAAGGTGGGAAAAATACACATTATTCTCCCTTGTGAGAACCTGAGGTTCTGTCTTGTATGGTGATATGGATATGAACATATCAAGCAGCTTCTTTGAGCTTGAAGACAGCAGGCAAGTTCTGATCATGCCCATGACAGGAGATGTTCTTACCCTCTAAAGCAAGACGGCAGCTTTCAAAATATTAGTTGAAGATGAAGCACTTGTGTGGTGAGTTGACTTTGACTGGATGCCAGTGCCCACCCAGCTGCTCTATCTCTCCCCCTCCTCAGCTGGATGGGGGAGAGAAAATACAACAAAAGGCTCGTGGGTCGAGATGAGAACAGGGACAGATCACTCACTAATTACTGTCACAAGCAAAACAGACTCAACTTGGGGAAATTAATTTAATTTATTGTCAATAAAAAGCCAGAGTAGGATAATGAGAAACAAAAACAAATCCGAAAACCACCTTCTTCCCACCCCTCCCTTCTTCTTCACTCCCAGCTTCTCTACCTCCTCCCCTGCAAGCAGTGCAGGGAGACAGGGAATGAGGGTTGTGGTCAGTTCATCACTCCTTGTCTTTGCTGCTCCTTCCTCCTCAGGGGAAGGACTCCTCACACTCTTCCCCTGTTCCAGCAGGAGACAGTCCTCCATGAACTTCTCCAGTGTGAGCCCTTCCCACAGGCTACAGTCCTTCACAAACTGCTCCTGTGTGGGTCACTTCCACAGGGTGCTGTCCTTCAGGCACAGACTGCTCCAGCATGGGTCCTCCATGGGGTCACAAGTCCTGCCAGCAAACCTGCTCCAGCCTGGGCTCCTCTTTGCATGGGGCTGCAGTCCTGCCAGGAGCAGGATCACAGCCTCCTTCAGGCATCCCAGGGCTGCAGGTGTGTCTCTGCTCCCCCGTTCCCCTCCATGGCTGCAGGTGAGTCTCTGCTCCCCCGTTCCCCTCCATGGCTGCAGGGGCACAGCTCCCTCACCATGGCTGCACCAGGGGCTGCAGGGGAACCTCTGCTCCGGCGCCTGGAGCACCTCTTCCCTTCCTTCTGCACTGACCTTGCTGTCTGTAGAGTTGTTTCTCTCACATATTCTCACTCTTCTCTTCCAGCTGCTGTTCTGCAGCAGTTTTTCCCCTTCTTAGATACGTTATCACAGAGGTGCTACCACCGTCACTGATGGGCTTGGCCTCAGCCAGCGGTTGGTCTGTGTTAGAGCTGTCTGGCACTGGCTCTGTTCCACCCCTGTAGACCTCTGCTACCAAAACCTTGCCATGCAAACCCAATACACACCTGCTTGTAATATCTCCAGACACATGCCTGTGTATTCCCTGGAAGCATGGTTGCTGACCCACGCCAAAAATGTGCCAAAACCAATGCAAAAGATGACAGAATCACAATGCTTGGGTTCTGACAGTATTTAACTTAATTTAATTCTTCCATTACTGTTTGAAACAGTTTGTCATTTTTTTTTTTTTTAGAAATATGTATCCTGTTGTGGTGAAACTCAAAATCCTTCTGAATTAACTTGTGTTTGTCCTATTTCACCTGAAAGATCTCTGCAAAGAAAATATGAGAAAGTTAGCAGTAAAAATATCTGGAAAAAAAAGGATTTTGTAGAAAGAATAATCTAATGATATATTTCATTTACTGCAGTTTGATGGGTCAGGGGTGCCACTAGAACATAAACATAATGGGATCAATTTGACTGTGAATATCACAGGACCCTGAGTTGGCTACAGCTGGGAGATGAAGCTGCTTTCCTTATTTAAACTTTTTAAAATGGGAATGCACATTGAGTACAGCCCACTTAGTGTTATAGAAAGTTTGCAGTATTATTTCAGGTACTATATAAGGCAAGGTTTGTCCAAAGAGATTAAAATCTCAAAAATCTATGCAGAAGAGCAGGTAGTAAAGAAAAAAATAATTTCAGTGTTGAGAAGTGTTCACAATGCTGTGTCTTCAAATTTTCACAGAAGTGACAGATTTTTAAATGAATGCAATAATTTGAAAGTCAAAATAAATAATATGCCTGATGGATAAAAGAAGCATGGATGTGTTGGTATCATTACACACAAAGAAACACTGATGAGGATGTATCAGTGACAGATTATCAGGAGACAGTAATTGATAAGAAACTTGGAAAAAAGCAGAGGGAAGAGTTAGTGAGCACCTTGAAAAGAGATGATAAGCAGGGGCCTTTTAGTGAGAAAGAAAGAGAGAGAGGGAAGGAAAGAGGGAAGGAGGGAAGGAGGGGGCCAGGGGGTGTTTACACAACGAGCTGATAAGTCAAGCAGTGGAATATGTTGCCCAGAGAGGTGCTGTCTCCATCCCTGGACATTTTCAGCATCCAACTAGACTAAGCCTTATGCAACCTGTTCTAACTTACAGCTGTCCCTGCTTGGAGCATGTGGTTGGGCCAGAGACCTCCTGAGGTCCCTTTCAACCTGACTTGTCTTATGATCCCAAGATCCCAGATCCCAGCATTAATAATGATAACTTGAATGTGAAAGTAGCATGGATGCAGTTCCACTGATACCGAGGTGGCTTACAAACAGTTTATCCTTCGTGGAAATAGCTATGCCTGCATTAATCATCATCTGATAAATATAACTGCATCCATACCCACATTGAGGCAGCTACACAGTCATTCTAGAACAGTTAATACAGTCCAAATTTCTAATATAAAGAAGCCCTATATTGCCAAGGAACAAAAGCCCAACACCATCACTCTACTTTGAAGAAGCAATTTACTAAAATACCATCATCATCCATCAGCTAGTAATCTTTAAATAGGAATAATTAATAAATGTTCTTGTGCTTACTAAACTAAAGACACTGCTAGATCACTTAAGCAATAAGCTAAAATGTGTGTCATGCAGCTTGAGTAAATACTGTTGACTTGGATTTCATAGTAAGAACACAGTGTCAGGAAGCTACATTCTCTTAAGCAGGAATACAGGTCCCTCATACTAAAGCATCTTTCTTCAGTCTTAAGGGAAAGAAATCTCTATTTATAAATTTCTCTGAACACTCACATATTTATGAATCAGGTGCCTCTTCCTAACTTATCTGATCATAGTGAGTCATGTTCAAATGCTGAATCTCTTTTGGAATGCTTTCTAAACTTCAGAAAACTTGCATAAGAGTGTTCTCTGGATTCATACACCATCTCAGGTAACATAATTTCTCAATACACTGCTTTGAAAATATAAGCTTATGTAGAAAAATATGCCAGATCCATTTACTCTGTCTAGCTGTCACTGAAGTTCCCAAATAATTCAGTCTTTCTGTCTAATATAATAAAATATAGTTGATACAATCTAAGATGTCTTCAAGAATATAAACACAGACACATTTTAAACACAGGTTACGGCTGGAAATTTTTTTTTTTTTAAATAATATTTAAGCCTGGGGATTAATGAGTAAGAGTGCTTTACCCGATATGAAAATACAATATTATACCACTAGTTCCTGTGTTTGGATTTAATTCTTTTTCAGTATAAATTTAGATTCATTAAATTAAGGTCTTATAAAGCAATAGTAGCAGTCCTCAGGTCCTCCTTTATACAGTCAATCAAGGCTCTCATGTTGGGACTTAATAACAAAACAGGAAAAAAAAAAGAAAGAAAAAAAATTTGAGTGATGAAATACAAAAAGTTGGACACTTGTGTATAAGGCAGTGACTGGGGAACAGTCCTATGTGTTTTAAACCAGCATTTTAAAACATGTACAGATATATATGATCTTAAGATCATTTAGGTCGCAAAGGACTCAGGAGGTCTTTAGTCTAAGCTTTTGCTCAAAGTCTCGTCAGCACTGTGGTCAGACCAGATTGCTCAGGGTTTTATCCATTAGATCCTGAAAACATTCAAACATGGGAACTGCACAGTCTCTCTGAGCAATACGACAAATCGACAAGCAGTTAATTGCTTGACCATCCTCTTGGGAAGAAAGATTTTAACTCGTACCTGGTATGAACTTCTCTTGTTTCAATGTATGTTCTGGTGGCCCCAGTGCAGCTTGCTATACCTGTGTTTTGGCAGTTACTCCTCAGCCAGTTAGTCCCCAGCCTGTGCTGTTGCAAAGCATTTTTCTTTCCCAGGTGAAGGGCTTAATATTCATCCCTGCTGAATTTTACAAAGCTCCTGTCAGCCCATTTTTTTTTCCATTCTATGTAGGTCCCTCAGCATGGCAGCGCTGCTCTCCAGTGTAACCAGTCATGCCTCCAATTTGGCATCATCTGCAAGTTGATGGCATCTGCACTAGGGCATTGCTTAAGCAGGACAGATCCAGGATAGACCCCTGTGGTACCCCACTAGTTACCAACCTCTAGACAGCATATGAGCCATTAACCACTACACTTGAAGCTCAAAAATCTGACCAGTTTTTCATACACCTGGTCATTCACTCTTCCAGAGTAGATGGGTATGACAATATTGTGGGAGACAGTGTTAAAAGTTAGACTGCTCTAAAGCTGGAAAGATGCACAGGGTATGAAAACTGGTTTATTGATAGGTGAAGTCAATTCAAATGGTTAGGTATTTTTTAAAAAGGTAGTTCCAGTGCTTTTGTATGCAAGTGCCTTCAAAATGAATCATAAGGCATTTTCGCAAATCCACTCATCCATGCGTTTTAGTTTAGCTTCATTTGAATTTGCCTCATGAAAGAAAATTAAAAGTGCTCTCTGTGTGTTGCACCTAGCACTCATACCAAACTGTTGTGTTACCTGCAATGAACAGCAGTGTCACAGAAAAGAGAAGCATTTGTCCACATCTTCAACCTCTCCGTTCTTTACAACAAAAGATTCTTTATTAGGCTTTCTGGGTACATCGTTGCTCAATCCTCCTCCAAATATTTTTGAGGAAAATATTTCAATAATCATAGCATTATTTTTTACCACATCACTCCCCTCTATGAGTAACACAATCTGCTTCTCACTGCACATTTTATCAGATTCAACTGCCTTTAGTCTTTAGAATCAAGTTATTTTGTTTTATTTTTTGTTTTCTCTACAAATCTCTAAAATGTGTTCTTTGTTGAACCACTATTTCACAGTAATCAAACTACCATGCTGCAACTATGGAAATACTGTACAAACAGGCATCAAAACTGTCCTTATATTAAGAGTTAGAAACAATAGGCATCTACCAGCAGAAGAGCTTCAAACATCCAGAACATACCTGTATGAGTCAGGCATATGGTCAGATGTACTAAAATAGCCAGTGTTCCTCAAAGTGGGAATTAGTTCAGCCATGCCTTTGTGTTCAGCATTTCAGCGGACTCTGTTTGGCTAGTACTAAGCATCAGAATTTTGCAGGTGTTTAATCCAAGACACTGATTGCTTCCAAGCATTGCTTTGGGTGCACATGCCATTTACTCAGACCTCTTGGAGCCAGATACTGTCTGGGGGCATCCTGGAGCTAAGTGCTTAAAGATATATGACAACATAAACAAGTGCAGACAAATTGGAGCTCCTCTGACTTTCAGGTAGTCAGGATGTGAGCTAGTTCCAGTTCGGGAGACCTATATCAGCATTAGCATTATTGGCTCAGACTAATACAGTCTTTAAAACACAGACTATATGAGTTTGAAATTAATGTCTGCTAGGTTGAGTCTAAGCTGTGTTCTGGTTGGCCAGCCCTGGACACAGCATGTGTGCTTCCATCTGCCCATTTTGCAGTCTGTAGGCAGTGCAAAATCATATATAT
>NW_010125255.1:0-35788 GCF_000699245.1 Pterocles gutturalis
TTATCTTTTACCACTGCAGCCAGGTTGAACGTGAACCGTTTTCCCTAAAATGGTTCTTACTGAAGAAGACTTACAGACTTACTGAAGCTACCAACACAATTTTATTACAGTGAGAGCAAATGTATACCTGAACATGCAAATCCTTCTTTGAATTTAGGAATTTTTCCTGACTCTGATTGCATGTAGGCAGAGGGTGGCTGCTTACCACTTCCATCAGTTCTCATCAAATCTAGGGATGCAAAACAAATGTCATGACCATAATCTACTTCTTTTGAATGCAAATTTTCACAAAAGATTAAGAGAAAAAAAGGCATGCATCCTTCAGGTGTAGGCTTCTCTGTCTCTTGAAAGAGTTGAGAGAAGAAATAAAATGATGAGAACAAAAAAAAAAAACGAGAATAAAATGAACTGAAAAGGAACGAAAGTACAGAGAACAAGGTGAAGCCTTCCCTGGGTGCTGCTCGGCATAGCTCCTTTGAAATCAGAGCAGCAGCGCTGGTGTGCAGCACTTGAAAGGACCAGAGCATGATGAAGGGAAAAAGAAATAAACAGCAATGGTTAGATGGATATCCTGAGCTAGTAGAGATCCTTCTGTGCCTTTTTCACTGACCAAAAGACAAGATTACAGTCTTAAACTATAAGAGTCTTAAAAGATCCTGAAGATTGGAAATAACCACAACAAAACCTTTTCTTGTTATTACCTGCAATTGCAAAGTTCTTTGGCCAGTAGGGTGCCACAGAGTGTCTACCTACAACACTCGGACGCGTAAAGAATAGCTACAAATGCCATTATAGCTACAAATGCGTAGCTAAGCTTGGGCAAAACATTCAGCATCCATCTGCTATAGTTTATGGTACGGTACTGCATCCTTTTCTCTAGACAAACTGATCCAAAAATGCCAAGAAGTCAGTAAATCATACACATTTAAAAAAAAAAAAAAAAAAAAAAAAAAAAAAAAAAAAGACAAAAAAAAAAAAAAAGGACTAGAATACCTAAGGGATCATTCTGCAGTTCCAGTATGTTAATTACTTGTAACATCACCCAGCTCTGCAAAACACTGCACTGCAAAAGTGACAGGTACAGAAATTAGGTGAAGTAAGGGGAAAGTTTGTTCTTATCCATAAGATAAGCACTGAATGAGAGTCAGGATTCAATGTTTATGTCTAGAAAAGTCACTTGAAATCTCTGCCTCAACCCCCTGATCTTGAAGTCCTTTGGCAAACCTTTCCAGAGCGTAAGATCACCTAGGAAGGAGTGTGGTACTGCCTAGCAGAATACAGCCTCAGATACAGAATTTTTATATACCACAATGACACAGAGATATACTAAAATGTCAACAAAAAAAATCAGAAATTATCAGCCCCTGTTTTGAAGATCTTTCAAAATATAATTTGTTCTTGGTTTTGTATACTAAATAGGAAATACAGCTATATTTAACAATTGCATTTATACTTTTTCCACTATAAAATGATTAATAATTTGTTTTCAAAAAGCACAGACATGTATCTGAAATATTAATTGGGAAAATATGTGAAAGTAAAGATCTTAGCTACTTTGAATTTCCTGAATGATCTCTAAAGGAAGATTATGGGACCACTGAGTTTTTAAGGAAAGAATACCACTCCATTTTCTGTAACAGTTTTGTGAATCTTCAAGCAGTCGAGTGAAATGACCATCTAGATTCTATTTATAATACATCCTAACACCTTTTCTCAGCCAACAGGCTTGATTTTTGGAAAGGGTAATGGACTTCTAAAACTACACGGAGCCTATTCACCAATGTAACTCAGGCATATATGTGGGAGCTGGAAAAGTTACTTTCAATATCTTTTTGACAGATATTTTTGGCATCCTTTATTTCAGATTGCATTATCAGGGAGAAATGTCTTCAAATGGATTTTCTCTGAATAGTAAGCTACTTGAGAAATTTCTCATCAAAAATTTTAAACTAAATTTAATTGATACGTAGAAAATTGAAAAAACCCTCTGTGTGCCCACCTGAATAAAAATCTGGGGAACAAAACAGTATAGTGCCTGTCTAATACAGACTGCCCTGAGTTCCCTGAAGATGTCAGAGAGTTTGACACGTAATTACATTCCCATGCGCACTAGAATGAATGCAATGCCAAATTGGTTCTGTCAAACAAATCCAGCATGACATACTGAGAAGTGAGGTCACAGAGCTTCCTGGCTACAACATTTTAATTGAAATATCTTCTGTATTTAAGGCAGTGCAGAACAACCAGCTGAATCATCATGGAAGATCCTACTGGAGCATCTATCCTTCAAAAAGCACAAGGAGGTGTACCACATGCACAGCTCATGTTACCAGCCCCAACGTCTTAAAACATGGAATTAAAAGAACATGTTTAATTTCAGTGGGATATATCACACTAACTTATATAAGGGACATCAGGATCAGGACCATAGGAAAAAAAAATAGAATTGATAAATCTAAGTGGCAATGCACAGGTTATATTTAGAAATAGTAACAACAGCAATTCCAAAACTGAAACAAAGAGTAATAGATCACCCAGTTTTAGAACTGAATTCTTGGCCCCACTGAGGTCAGTACCAAAATTTTCATTAACTTTAATAGGATCAGGATTTCACCCAACATTAATGAAAGGAAACACAGCAACTACCATTTACAAAGACCTCTAATCTCTTGCCCTTGCTCCTGTCAGTAAGTCCTCTCTAATGTCTACAATTTAGATGGGAATATAATACAAGAATTAATTTTTGTTTTTATTTTGTACAAGTGAACATCACCTCTGTTTTCAATCAACTTCTGCCATCTATTACAAGCTACTCCTGGAGGTATTTTTAGCCTAACTTCCAAGTTGAAACTTGAGGCTGGAGAGTTAGATGATCCTATGGCAGAAGCGAAAGAAAAAAAAATAGAGAGAAAGATGGGGGAAGCAATACCTGTTTTGGTTAGAGAAATGTGTGATGTGACCTGCCATCGGGATTTTCCTTCTTGAGGATTTGAAGGAGAAATTTCCATTTTTGATGTCGCAGAAGCCAGCAGAGAAATAACGGAGAGAACAAATGTGGAGACAGCTCTGGCTTCTCTTCCCTCTGTGAGACTGGGGGTTGGAGGAACTCCTTCTGTCCCACCTGGGTCCAGAAGTGCCTGCCTGCTCTGTTGCCTTCCGTCTCATGGTACACAAATATTACTTTTTGAGTTGGATGTCATGAAATATAGTACTCATTTACAGACAAAATTTATGTCCCCTCATTATTGTAATTGTTCAGCTCAGTACTGTAATTTGAAATCTGCAGCTTCTGATAATAAAAGCACTGAAGTATGGAACTTAGTGTCCCATCTCTTGCACTGTGGGATAGATGAGCTCCACATCACATCGGGGATCTGGCTGTTGCCATGCCTTAGCTCTCTCCTGATTCATCTGTTTAAGTCATCTCCCATGGAAACTGGGGAGCAAGAGCACCCAGGAGGGGAAATGGTTGAGTGCTGTGCTCAAGATGCCATGCTAACACAAAATATTGATCCAGCTGGAGCACAAACATGAACCTGACAGCTGGGTAACTCACCCAGCAGCTTTGAGAATCTCATGGAATCACAAATCTAGACACAATTTAATTTTTTTTTTTTTAAAGCAGGAAAAGCCAATTTGTGGACACCTAAATGTAGCGCATAACTGTGTTGGTTTTGAGAATGTTTTGTTTTGATGCTTTCTGGGAATGCATAGTTTTGAGTATCCATTTTAAAATCCAATTTTCGTCTCAACTTCTTCTATTTTATTTGGTACATCATGTGAAAAAATAAAGAATCTGGACAAAAAAATTGTGCACAAGCCTCTTCCTACCCATCTCTCTGAAATTTCATTTCTTTAGCTTCTCACAACAATTTGCATTCATACCCTCTGGGCATTTAGGGGGGGAAAAACAAAAACAAGCTGAAAAAACATTGGATTTATATACACATAGATATAAAGACAACCAGTGCCCACCCATCTCTTCTTAAAATGAGATCACAGAGATGCTATCACATGAAAGAGACCCTCACATCATTTCTCAATTTTCTCTGACACGGTTTCCAGTCGAGTACCTCATTTGGAACACATCATACATCATCAGGCCTGGTGCCATGTCCCAGAGATTTCTCAGCCTTTGCAGCACTGTAGGTTTCATTTATTTTTGCCATCCTAGCAGTCCTTGCTGGTGGTGACAAGGAAGGCCAGAGGGGAATATGAAGAGCAGCTGGGACCTTGTTGGGGAAAAAAAAGCCCAGGCTCCCTGAGGTTGGTTTCATATTGAGACCAGCCTTTGATCAACTCACAGCTGGACTTTTCAATAGAACATACACATTTTTACTTGGGCTTTTATTTTATTGTGAGATCTTTGGTATTTAAAGTCCTCCCTGCTCTTGGACTCTGGGAAGGAGGGAAGAGGCCAAGAAGAAAGAAAGTTGACCTGCTTCACCAGATACTTCGGTATGCTGCTGCAGACAGAGTGGCAGGACTGGTGTCACTGGTGTAAGGAGCCACCCTTATTTAGTATCCAGCTTAACGTATCATTTAGAAAGAAATCTGAGCTCCATGGATTTTGCTTCTTTGAGGCACCTGCCCCTGCTCCTGCAGGACTCAAATATCAGCAAGTGAAGACAGAATAAATGCCTTCCCAGTCTCTGTTTGGTGAGCTATTCTTCAACTCCCCTCTTGCTTTCCAGGTCATACAGGTATATTCCCTGAAGGCAGGGAGGGTCTCAGACAAAGGAAAATACACGATCCAAGGCTGCAAGCTGGAAGGACAAGTATTTTGGGGGGCCTGAATAAGGAAGTATGCAGCAAACCCTGAAGAAAAGCTCGAACGATGCTGGCAGCAGTGTTCTCTCTCCCAGAGCACTGCAAACCAAAGGTAAGTCACAGGGAGCAAGCGTGCAATTAATAGAGTCTGAACTGCTCTAGGAAATAAGACACACACACACAAAAAAAAAAATCAAAACCTTTTCCTGCACCTTGGATTTAGAGAAGTGAACAAAGTGAAAGCATGAAGTCATGGAGCTGGCGGTGCTCAGTAAAAGGAAAGACTCGTTCGAAGGGGGTGGGTGATCTAAAAGCCAGTGAGGAGGACACAAAGTTCAAGTTAAGTTACTTAAAGCTGGTGAATAATTTCTACTGATTGCCACAGAGAGACATTTGCTAATTGCACGAGCGCAAAAGGAGAGCTACAGACAGAAATATTGAAAAGGACGCTTACAATTACTCCAGGTTTATAAACCTCTGCCAGCGGTCCCACAAGCAACATGCATTCTTACAACAGGTTCTTTAATAAGAAGCACATCTGAAATGTGCAAGGGAGTGTTGTACAGATGCATGGAAACCAGCTCAGTATCGGAGTCGTATGTGGGGATTTCCTCATGGGCTTAAAGCTGAGAGAGGCAGGAGCACCGAGTAAAACAGGGCAGACAATTCCACTCTGTCCAGTGCAACAGGGACCCACGGGAAGCTTAGATTCCAGCCAGTTACCAATCTGCCTTTCCCAACAGGCTGAGAGCTGGCTTGCCTCTCTGGTATGATGTGAAATTCTTTCACAGAAGAGGAAAGATGTAACAGGCTCACAGAAGGATATCATACCAGGATTAAAGGAAATTCACCCACCAGGAAATTGGGACAGCTCACATGACTGGAATGTAGTCATGGGTCAGGATTAAAGGAAATTCTGGATATGAATTAATGTTCCTGCATAATATTATGGAAATTATTTATAAAAAGGTTGTCTGAGGCATCAAACCTCCACACAGCACAAAGCTGTGATGAAACTGGGCTCTCCATGGTGCCCAACAGGAATAAAATGGAGATATATCATCAGAAAATGAAACAGACCTCTTCCTTGGAAAAACATTTTCTCTAGGTGGACTTTCAGTCGTGAAAATCCTGTATGGTCGAATTTGTCATAAACACTTATGCTACCCTACTTGGAACACCAAATGAGAATTTACTGATGTTTTTCTGCACCATTACAGCCCAAGAACTACCTGAATTAAATTTATTGGTTTGGATCAATATTCTACTTTGCATCCATGAGCATCAACCATACTGTAGTTCCTGGCTTCATGAGCTCCTGACAATTTACTTTCTTGCTAAACTACATCTCCTCAAATTCATTAATATTTTAGTAGATGTTTTGCTCCATACTCTGTGACTATTTTTAACATACAGACACTTCCTACAGTTTCAAGATGATCTCTACCCTCCATTTCACCACACCATAATGAAAGAGGTGGTGTGGAAATTATTCAATAAGCTCCCGTATCCTTCCAAAATCCTACAGATGGAATAAATTACTGCAGAGGAAAGGCACCACGTGCCCCAAAGACTGTCTATAGTCTGACACTATGAAAATGCTTTTTGAATAGCTCATTCTACATTAAGACATCTTCTCTTCCCGTATCATCAAGTGGGACAAGCTGTTAGAGAGACAGACTTTGAGTTGGGGTATTTTGTCTCTTTCTTTCTGCCAGCCTGCCCAGCAGGTTCAGAAAAGAAAAAAATGCAAACAGTTTCCTATAGAGAACCTGCCCATTTGTCTGACTGGCAAACTTCGGATGGCATCCATCACACTTAGGAGAGTTCCCCTCCTGTTGCTGTGCTTTGGAGGACAGCTGTTGTGGTGTAGCTGTAGCCCTGCACATGGATGTGTCCATTCAGGAAATACCATAAATTTAAAGAAATGTTCTTAGGCATAGCACACCATAATCCCCATATTGTCCTTCCCAGATGAGATACATTTCAGGCAGCACCACCAATATACTTTGCATTTTCAGTGCCACATAACAGAGCTCTCTGTAACCAGGATCCCATTTCCACATTTCCATTAAAACAACGTCATCATTACTCCTTCCTCTTTGACCCTCAGAGCTATCCATCCCCTCAGTTCATCCCATTATTCTTTCACACCAGTCCTTGTCTTTAAGACCTCTGCTTGTTTTACTTTCCTTTCTTTAGATCCTGTTTTATAACACATTAGCTACATAAAGAACCTCTTTCCATTAAGACCTCTAATATTCCAGTTGTCCATTGACTGCTTAGGCTCTAAGAATACTTGGTAAAACACACACCATGAGCATAACGCTGAGGAGTGTCTCTCTTTGTAAGGCAGGCGATAAGCTATCCCCCCGCCCCCGACACATGGTCAGGGCAGCGCACTGCATAATCCAGATGCTTTTGGAAACCTAATAATCCTTGTGTCAGCAGCCATCTCCTTTCTTATCTGGGACTGGCTTGAAGCAATGTGATGCTCTAATTAATTAAACCTTCTACACACATCACGTATCTGCATACAGATGTAAGATCTCATCACCAACATAAATGAAACTGTAAAACAGTTCACCAAAGACAACTGAAGAAATTCAGAACAGAAATTTGGAAACATCTTTAAAAGCGATTCATACCATCACACAGCTCCTCTACAGTATTGGAGAGCTTACATGCTAGAAATTTGCCTTTCAGACCCCAGAAAAAGAGATAGTTTTTTCTTGCACTAAGCAGCAGCAGCAGGGAAGTGACTCGTGGCAAAACAAACAAATGAAATGGAGATAAGAAGTGAAAAAGCAGTTCTGAAAATCAGGGCAAAGAACATAATTTTTTAAAAGGTTACACAGTTTATGAATTTACATCATAATTATACCTCAGTCTCTCATGCCTTACCGCCTAATAACTGGTTGGCCATGGATGGGCCAGCAGGCAGCAGAACTCTTTTCTCCTCCTGCGACTGTCTCTTCCAGGGAAATGGAAGGGACAAACACCTAGGCACAGCTATTTGTGCTACAGGTGCCACCAAAATATTCACAAAAGCTGGTTACCAAGCAACAATTTATGACAAAAATATAAACAGTATCCTCTGGGTACTCAGATGTGAGTATCAGCAGAGTCATCAGCCCCAACTGCTGTTGTCAGGTCGCTCAGGAGTTCGTGTGTGTCCCAACTCAAGCGTGACCAGTGTCGTAAACGGGTTCTCATAATCACTACTCACTCGTTCTGAAGTTGCCTGCTCTTCAGCTCTAAATTGTGTATATTAAGAAGGTAACTCTCACAAAGCTTGGATCACAGAGCGTTAAATGACTAGGTGCATGTTTAAGTGGGCTTCTGGATCTCTTACTGTTACCTTGATATTTATTTAATGGACTAGACACCCGCACACAATAGTGAGAAGTGCCAATTATGTAGCTGAGAGAGAAAAGAGTGCTCCGACTGGGCTGCTAAAAAGCAAAAAGGGGCAATCCTATGATGCTTCTGTGAGCTGCACTCCTCATACTGGTGCTTTATCAAACACAAATTTCTTTTCCTTCTCTGGATAATTTTATTGTAAGCTGAACATTTCTATTTTAGAGATTGTACTTTTTTCTTTAATTTCCAATTATAGGACACAATATACATACGCATACAGATATGTATATGTACATTATGCTTTTATATATAGGCTTCAGGTTTGAAGGATATTGCTGAGGGCAGAGTTCAGGCAGCATATTGGCCTTTCCTGCTAACAACCACCAGCAGCAGCAGAATTGCATTAATCCCACCCTCCATGAGCCCTCAGAGCATCCAACTAAATTTGCTGTTTCTAGGTCTTATTCATCTTCCAACCCTGCCGCACGCAGAGTGTTTGACAATGCGCATGTTGGGAACAGGGAGAGGAGACAGAGATGAAGGCTTCCCAGGTCCGCCACCACTGTGAGCAGTGACAGTCCAAAGAAACAAGCCCTAAACTTCTGTTTTTGTTAGGAGGAGGATGTAACCTCAGGGATGCGAAATTAACTTTCGAAGCTTTCTTACCAAACTGATTAGACAGACAGATCTGTGCGGCTTCAGATGCTTTGTGAAAGCTTTTCTCACCCCCTCCTTCATTCTACCTTATTTAAAATTAACTTACATTCTCACCTATACTTAAGCAGAAACTGTTGCCATGGTAACACTGGAGATCTTCTAAATCCAGCATATGATGTAAGCGACACAAATGAGTCCCTATAGAAAGGGATTCAGCATCAGACACAGCCAGTTCTGCAAGGATTTCATCTGGGGGGAGCAGGGATGGGAGCAGCCACTGCCCCTGGGAGGTACCAGGGCTCTTGGCTGCGAGGCCCCTCTTGTCCTTCTCCTTTCTCAGACATGCAAGGAGCCAAAAACGGAGAAACCGAGGCTCCGCAATGAGCTGGGAGAAAGGTGCCCCCAGACCTGACCCCGGCGCTGCTGCATCTGAAAATTTCAACACAAGCAGAAGCCCAGGGAACTCAGTTGAAAGAAGGAGCGTGGTTCACATCATCTCCCTCTAACTTTGCATTTATTGCTGTTTTTTTGCCCAGCTGCCATGTTTTTACACATCTGCCCTGCCCCTCCCCCGCCTCCCCCCCATGTCACTCCTGAATCAGCATTATCTCGCTGCCAGCAGCACAGGACTCGAGGGGCAGGTGGCAAAGGTGGCACCATCCTGACTTACACAGAGCTGGTCACAGCCAGGTCCAGAGACAGCACCAGGCTGAAACAGTCTTTGCCATCATCACCCATCATCCTGTGATTTTGACGCTTGTGGGATGTACCAAAGTGTCAGCCCAGAGCCAAACCAAAGAGCCCATTCCTTCACACACTGCCCAGTGCATCTGCTGAAAATTATTCCACATGGCACACACAGACAGAAATCCTCTTTGAAACACTTGTTTCCCTCCCATCTATGCGACTTTCCTATATATTCCCAGGCTTTCCAGGATTTTAATTCTCCTCCCTGACTATCTGAATCCCAAGTTTTGTGGAACTTCTGAGTGTTAAATCCCTACAAAGTGTTGATGTAAAAATGGAAACAAGATCAGATCTGAAAAAAGGGAATTTAAACAATAGTTACTAACCTGCTGTTATCCTACAAAATAAGGCAAGGTTTTATAGCTGTTCAGGCCAAAATAAAGCCTGTATTTTTCTGTCCTTTTTCTCTTCATACTGAGAGAAATCTTACAGACTGCTACATCAACAATCCCATAGTTTTACAGTGGGGCTCTTTATGACAAGGGTGTCAGAATCTAGCACAGGAATTCAAGGAGGGCAGAAGCTATTTTTGTAGAACTACCATTTGATCTCCTTGGCCTATCTTTATCACAAAGCATTGTGAGGATACATATAGCAACATATAGCTTTTTTTTACTAAAAGCTCCCCTGCCTTCCTATGTTGAAAATCTGCTGATGGTTTTGCCTAACCACCAAGGAACAGGCTAAATAAAGCTTTTTTTGGTTGACTTTTAAATAAATGAATAAAATAAGATCAACAGCTATAAAAAACCCCCATGGGGCAATCAGTGAATTTGCTTAACGGGTGCTGACCTTCCAGCTTCTGCAGTTCTCATTTCTACTGCAGTCGCCTTCTCCAGACATTTTAAAATCTATATAGATGCACATATTGGACCAGATAGTCTCCTGCTTGTGACCTCTGGAGGTTTCAGCTCTGTGGAAGCTCGAAAAACTTCTTGCGTCTGCTCACCCTCTCTTAGCTTGGCACACTAAGTCACACCAGAGCTGTATTTGTCACTTTTAATTTTCTGATACTCTAACATTTTCATCTTACTAAACAATTAGTGACAATGGTCTTTTTCTTAATTTAAATGTTTATTCTTAATATCCCTACCTCCATCCCTACTTGAACCTCCAATTTGCTAAGCAGACTTCTGCTGCTGGCTGAACGTCACTGGTGGTTTTTAATTAGACACAGTGACTTCAGAAAGAGTTCCTGCTGCGCACAGCAGCAGGCAGCCATGGGCATAGTCAGAGACATGGTTTCCAGTTCTTCACTGTCCCAAACCTTATATAATTTCATTAAAACCAGCAGAAATGAAATAAAAACTGTACCAAATCAGAATGCCCCACCTTTCCAACTGCCTTATCCTGGTGTGAGTGACTGCATGATATGCCAGTCAACAGGAAATCGGTTTTACATTTTTACCATTTAAGAGGAGATTTAAGCAGTCCCCTGGGCTCCTATTGAAGCATCCCACACAGAAGTAGGGAAGGAGAATGAAACTTTCTGCCTGCAATTCAGGGTTCACCAATAATTTTTTTTGTTTTTTTCTTCAGCCATATTCACCAAGGAGAACCTGGAGCAGGAGGGAAGGTCATGGGACACTGCCAAGTCTGTTCAAGCCATACTCAATAATGCTGTGACACTAACATTGTCCTGTGCTCTTGTCACACAGCATTCCTACCTGCACAGACAGATGTAGGAGCTCTGCTCTTGAGATCTGTGCAATCATGCATCCTAATCCCAAACCGGTGCCCAACATGCCATCATTTCACATTGTTCTATGGGCTTTATCAATTTAGTCTCCAGTACACTTTACTGGCAATAACAAACCAAGGAACTAACTGTTTTGGAAACTGCCTTTCTCTTTAAGGACCAGGTAGCTGCAAGAAGGTCAACAGCCAAGGGAAGAAATAAGAACTTCTGATCCATAATGCCAAGCTCATCCTCTAACCCCTTACAGCTCCAACACCACACCTATTCAACAAGCCTGGGAAGGATCCCTGCTTCGCTCCTGTCTGTACGTTATGTCTTCTACAGATCAAAGAGACAAATTTCTATATATCCATCAAATTCAGGAGAACTAAGCTTTTATTCGCACAGAGACAAAAGCAGTGAGAAAGACTAGTGAAGGGAGATTAAGAGAAGCACACACAGCAGATGCAGGTATTCCAGTCCCTGACCCAG
The DNA here is from genome assembly GCF_000699245.1 of Pterocles gutturalis. Taxonomy (NCBI): domain Eukaryota; kingdom Metazoa; phylum Chordata; class Aves; order Pterocliformes; family Pteroclidae; genus Pterocles; species Pterocles gutturalis. The sequence goes on from NW_010125255.1 coordinate 11,708, forward strand.
CACGTGATTCTTTCACATAGCACATTCACTTACCACTTCTTATACACACATATTTAAATTTATATATTTACGTATATGTGCATATATGTGCACACATATATGAATCTATTTTTTCCATTAGTCCAAAAGAAATAGCACAACATAAGAAGAAATATTACCTGCAACTGGGAGAGATCAGAGTTTTTCTGTGGAAGACAGAAGAGCCTGCATGTGAATGAAGGCAGATGAGCCCTTGCTTACCATCTGAGACACATAAACTACAGTAACGCGTATGCTGTGAACCACACCAAGGGATAAGGCTTTCTGCTTCCCAGCTCAGATGAAAAGCACATATAAAATCAGTTTAAGAAACTAGTTTTACTCCGTGACTGGTCAGTAACAGAGCATGCCCATTTACTACACATCAGACGAGAAGCAATAACTGGTGAAGCACAGGTCACTGAGCCACCTTTGCCCACCCATCCACACACTAAATGAAGGAACTTCTTTACCAACCTCCTTCCTAAAATGGCCAACTACTAAACAAAATGGGTAAGCAGATGTAATGTTTAGCTTGCTTATTTATAGAACAAAGCTTGTCTCATTTAACTCTTAGCCTTAGCAGGTGTGTCAAACAGGATGAGACATGATGAGTCCCAGGTCTGGCAAAACCTGAAGCACATTGCTAGAGAGCAAGATAATTTATTTACTGAAAAAATGAATAGGAGTGCAAAGAATTTGACACTATCCCACATGACATCCTTGTCTCTATATTGGAGAGACATGGATTTGACAGTTGGACCACTTGGTGGACAAGGAATTGGCTGGATGGTCGGGCTCAAAGAGTTGTGGTCAGTGGCTCGATGTCCAAGTGGAGACTGGTGACAAGTGGCATTTCGCAGAGGTCGTTATTAAGGCTAGTGTTTAATATCTTTGTTGGAGACATGGACAGTGGGAAGATGCACACACAGGCTGCTAAACTGAGTTTATCTAAGTGTAGTTATAGACTTTCTTTACCATTTGGGTGATATTTGAAGTGAGACAGGAATAAAAGCAGTTTCCAAGCCATTTGAAAGAGCATTTCTGACACCTCAGGTCAACTGTCATTTTATTTCCAGGGCACACATATAACTACTTGATGTGGAACTTATTTAGTAAAAAGTGGACTAGAGCCCTGGCCAGGATGTCTGTGCCTGGTTTCTCATACAGCCTCCGACAGAATAGCATTGCCATTTTCAAGCCACACATTATTTCTTACCTGTGGTCTGGCCTCAGCTGCCTGATCTCCAGCAGGATGACAAAAAGCAAGGAACAAATTAACTGCCTTTTTTTTTTTTTTTAAGCTAGCTACAGTGACTTTTATGATGAACGTATTTTTTCTTGGTGTAGAACACTTGAAATTAGCAGGTTTTCCTTCTCAGTTTATGGCACAGAAAAGTTAGGTTGTTCTTAAGGGAATGTTAAATTTCCTTACATATTCCGATTACGTCTCTGTGCTCCAAAGGTGCATGCCCAAACTACGGCAAAACCTGGAGCTGAACCCTATTCCCTGAAATTTCATCCAGCATCAACAGTAAGCAACAACAAAACTCTATAAAATACCTTTAGCAATTATCATGTATGGATCGTATTCCTTTTATTTTATTGCTCATGGCTTCTTTCCCAGGCCTTCACACTACACAGTGACCATCAGCAAGCTTTGACAGAGAAGCACACAGCAAGACCATATTCTTACATATTTTTATACATTTTGGACCATTGTTTCAATCAGAGCACAAATTATTTCTCAGGAAGGCCACCACTTCAAATTTTACCTCTCCAGGAGCATACCTCCCTTTTTCTTCAGTATACTGAATAGAAGAAAAGACAAAAAATGTCCTATGAATATTAGAAGAAGCCCAGAGGTCTATTATGTTGTGAAATAAATTCCCTAGGAGAGCATGAGAGGTCTCTCACTGGAAACAGCTAAGGTGTAGCAGGGAATGCATTAAAAGAGGTGCAGCACAGAACTGTCTGAATCTCACAGATGGGCATGATGACCTAAAAAGGTTTTATCCTCTAGCAGATAAGATTCTATGTAATACGTATTTCCCTCAGTATTCACCTCCTCTGATTGCAAATGCCATTCAAATGCACACTCCTTTTCCTAATGCAGCCTATAAAATGGCACTAACCGATTATCTTAGCTATTTAATACCTACAGAATCTGTCCTTTAAGAATGCTGTCAGCCTATTTATTCCCCTGGATATGTCATTAGAATGGAAGTGTCACTATGCACTTGATGACTTGTGCGAAAGAAGAAGACAGGACTGATTGTGAACATATTAATTATATTTTAACTTTGCAATGCATTTCAGAAAATATTAATACGACTGAAATTTCAATTATTAATTACATAATGGGTAACACAATGCAGTTTTGCAGTCTAATCCAGGCACATTCCTGAATAATTTAATTCTGAAAATGGGGTAGTACAAAGAGCCTGGATCACAGGGAAATCAAGCAGCAGTGGGAATGTAATTGTCTCAGGGCGAAGAAATCCAAATTATTTTTTTAAAACGACCCCTGAAATTCAAACATTCTTCAGTGAAAAAAAAAAAAACAACACACAACCTAGATTAGGAAATGTAATCTCAGCACAATGTCTAATCAAAGAATAGGGCACCAACCAGTAATTTCTTACATTCATATCAGTGGCAAAACTTGCACTCCAAAAATTTGCAGTTCCAAGTGTTTGGCTGATGATGTTTGTTTTCTGATTATTCATCATGGGTTTTAGCTGCTTGCTGCTAGATCTTTCTTCACAATACCTATTGTGTACATGGTCATATTTCCTGTTAGAATATAGGACAGCTGGCAGGGAAACGATGTGACAAAAACTGTGGAATACAGAAAGTCTTCAGAATTTTTTTTTTACTGTCACACAGAGCAAAATGTACACCTTTCAAAAATATTTGTGAAAAAAAACAGAAATTGTTTCCCATGCCTTCCCCTTCCCCTTTGTCCAAATGCATATATGCCCAGAGTTTACTGAATATCAGACAGACCAGACATTTGAAGGAAAAAACTCTCACGCCTGAAAAAAAAAATTCCATGCTGGCTGCTGCAAGGTGAAGGAATGAGATCTCCTGACACCAGCCCCTCTCGTCTCTCACCCTTTTATCTCCCTGGCTGCCCCCTCATCAGTCTCCTTTCGCTACCCTCTGTGGCTGAAAAACACCTCGCCACCAAAGGGCTGAACTGCACTGCTGCAAAATGGTTCATTTTTTTGGCAAACCGGCATTTTCCAATGACAGTGAGTCCCTACGCAGTTCTAGGTTTGGCATCCTGGCAGGGGCTGGGAGGATGCTGGAGGTGGAAGGATGCAGGAAGCCTGGCCAGGGAACACTTTGGTCAGACTTCTAATTTTCAACAGACTGACACCTTCTCACAGGCATGCCACAGAGGGAACAAGCTAGGATAGTGACCTTGGTGTCACCCACATGTCAGAGAAGAAAACAGAAGAAAAAAATAAAACAGAAGGAAAAAAAAAACCAGAAGGAAAAAATAAAACAGAATTTAAAAAAAAAAAAAAAAACCAGAAGGAAAAAATATAACAGAAGGAAAAAGCGGTGAGCACTTTTTTTTTTTTTTTTTTAAATCTACCCTGGATTCCCACTGCCATTAGAAGGAGCATAGATCCAGGAGCCAGATGGAGCAAACGCTGGTGTCATACAAAGGCTTCTACCACAGGGAGAGACGTGCAGATGCTGGCACACACAAATAAAGCAAAGGGAGGGAGCACCAGCCTCAAGTGAGAAGAAAGAAGCTTGCTCTGGGCGGGAGGGCTTGGGAAGGGAACAGATTGCTGCTCTGCTTCTTGCACCCGAGCGCCCTGCCAAATTGTCACTCAGGCCAGAAGTGGCAGCATAACTGCAGCCAGTCCATCCCTGCCAAAGCATCCGCTGCCATCCCGAAGGGAGCCAACACAACCCCCTGCTCATCCCGCACTCCAGCCAGCTTCCAGGTACTCATGGTATCAGGAAAGGGTTGCTTCTCTGCGTGTGCTTGTGTCTTTCTGGCTGAAATATGTCCCTCCGCAGTTTGGTGACATGAGCCAAGCCACAAGGAAACAAACATTTGTAATGTAGCCTTTTCAGTTGGTTTTGTTGCTGACTACAAAATGTCAAACTCAGAACTTCTAAAGCATAAGCGAGGTCTAAAATGCTGCAGGGAACCTGCAACGCATGCTGAAAACATGGGCAGTATTATTTTGTTAACCAGATAACTGTATTCTCTCCTCTTTCCTACCTGCTTCCTGCAGATTTCCACACCACATGAAGAAGTTCCTGTTCCCAGACTCTGACAGAAGAGGTCACCAGTGTTAGCGCACATATTCCCCCCAGGAGTGGCTGCTGACAAAGCCATCGTTGTGAAAGTGCGTTCTGGGTGCGAGCTACAGACGCAGAAATAATGCAACATGGAGCCATGTAGTCATAGACACCAAGTTGGTCATTATGGTTAATTTTATGCTAATTACCCTTAATTTAGGCTAAGCTGAAGTGCTTCACTGAGTTAAACCCCAAGACTTGGAAGGCACTCGCTAAGTTTGAGATCATATTGTGTAAGACGAACGGATCTTCTTACTCCCTTATGAAACACCACTAGATTAACTCACAAAAAACAGCACCAGAAATGACTATATAGAGAAATGGAAGTTTCCTGTCTAATAGCATTACTGAAGCAGGATATACCCATGCTTCTGCTTGTGAAAAATAAACTCCATCGAAACCATTTGCACCTCCCCTGGCTCTGCTGCTACATGGCCTACAAACCCTCCTTCTGCACCTCCTTCTCTTCCCCTTCATTTTGCCCTGTAACTCGATGAAAGCAGCATTTGTTCCGTTGATACTTCTCTGACACCATATGCGCAATTTGCACCAGAAAAGGTTTTGGCTAAAAACAGACATTTACTTCATGCTTCTTTCACAGTCAGCAGAAGCATAAGCTTAGATTTCTTAAAAAGAAAAATCCAAAAACTACATAGCTCCCCTTCCCAGAATGAGTCCTAGAGATAAATCTATTTTTAAAAAATCTTTAGGTTAGATTACTCTCTTTGTTAGCAATGTTGCATTTAGTGGCATTCTAAAGCAAACGTTTTCTTGCTTCACTGTGCCTTTAAAAAAATGATAATTTGGTGCACAGAGACAAAACTGGGGGTTGTGAGGGAGAGATTCCTGGCTCAAGTTTCATGGAGTTCAAAAAATTCCAACTTTGCCAAGCACAAGAGCGAGAAGAGATGATTCATGCCAAGTGCAGAGGACTATCTTCTAGAACCATGAGCACAGCTCTGGTGACTACAGAGCAAGCCTGCATTGTTCTGGGGAAATGCATCAGACACAAAGGAAATTTTCTCCTGACAGAGCTGCAGGATTTCTTTTTCTTCCTCTCCCCCCACTTGATTTATTTTTTTTAAAGGACCATATTTTTGAATGTCATAAAATACTGGGCAATAGCAGCTTTCTTGGTTATCAGCCATTTAAATGAAGAGCTGCTATGGCTGTATTAGTTTGCAGTCCTGTACAGTAATATCACAAGAGCCATGGTATCAAGTGCTGTACAACAAACACATTTCTTAAAATCTACATAATTAATAATGAGCCTGGCTAAGTAGAAATTTACTTTTTTATTTAAAAATAATGCTTTCAGCATAGGTTTGGACAAGTAAATTTTGTCGAGTTTATGACTACCATAGTGCTAACATAACTAGCACTAAGATTTTTCATGTCACTTGGGGGACCCCAGTACTGAGCTTTACGGTGTTTATGTTGCAAGCAGTTTACCTGCATACATCCCTAGACTCAGTGCAGTCCAAGTGGGTACTAACATTTCTTTGTGACCTGGGACACGAGCTGCAGGGATTGTCTTTGCTCACTGTTGTGGTTTAACCCCGGGCAGCAATAAGTAAAGCCCCACACAGCCACTTGCTCACTCCCCTCGGTGGGACTGGGGAGAGAACTGAAAAAGTGAGAGAACTCATGGGTTGAGATAAAGGCAGTTTAAATAAGTAAAGCAAAAGCCACATGCATAAGCAAAGCAAAACAAGGAATTAATTCCCTACTTCCCATCAGCAGGCAGGTGTTCAAGCACCTGCAGGAAAGAGGGGCTCCATCATGCGTAACAGTTGAGAAGTCAAACACCATAACTCTGAATGTCTGTCCCCTTCTGAATTCAAACATCATAACTCTGAATTCCCCCTCCCCCACTGCTCAGCAATAACTAAAATATCCCTGTATTATCAACACTGTTTTCAGCAAAAATGCAAAACAACCCTATACTAGTTACTACGAAGTAAACTAATTCTATCCCAGCCCAAACAGCACACTCACAAAGTTTAAGAAAAGGACATAGTGATTTTTCTGATGACAACATAGCGCTGTTCATAGAGTAGGAACAACTTTCAGATTAAGAGAGGTTTTGTAGAAAATGCTGCATTGGACTTGATTTATATATAGGTACCAACTAAAACCCATGCATTTCCCAACAACGATGTAATTGTTTTCCATTAATGATGTCGTTATTTTCCATCCCAGTTGTGCCATACCTATGCATTAACTAATTGTATGATAGAGTAAGCCAGGCAAGTGTTCAGTTTTGAAGGACCGTGTCCTATTTCTCTTTGCAACACAGAAAATTGTTACCCACTGCAAGCAAAAAGGTGCTTGTCTGTCCTTTTCTGACATGTAGAAACCAAACAGTTTGCTAGGAATCAGCTCAGAACAGCAGTTTCTATGGTTATTATTCTGACACCAGCCACATATTTGTCCTTAAATAAGTGACATTTGGGCAGGACAAGAAGCAACATCACAGCGTAAGGATGTAACCTCGTACCACCAATGTCAATGAGAACTGTGGAAGGGAATGAAATTGCTCTTCAGCAGTCCGTGAACATATGAAAGATGGGAACCTGAATCCGATGTTTGAATGAGGAGCTGTTTTGCTTAACGGAGTGGGAGGAGAGTGAAGGAACATTTCATCCCTTCAGAGAAAAGGCTTCACTTAAGATCTCATTGACTTTATAGGCATCTTGTATCATGATGCAAATATATCTTTATTGCTGAAGTCTTTGTCCACACCTGTGTTAGTCCAATATGGTCCTCCCTAGATAACCTACTTCTCAGAAACTTCTCTCTTAGCTCCTGATTCTCACTTTCACCCACAGACATCCTGCTAATATATTGTTGGGCAAGGACTGGAAACTGTAGCTTGAGGGAAACCATTTTATTTCAGAAAATATTGTTGTATCCTTTGGAACTGCAATTCAGAAATGTAAGAGCTTGCACACAAGTGAAAATAACTATATATATATATTTAAATAATTATTTTAGAAAAGAGGAAGTTGAATCCTCCAAAACAAACCTCTACAATCCTCTACCTCCCAGTTCTCCAAGTGACCTCAGGCCTGGTAAGAAAGCAGTGAGCTTGCTCAGTCCAGTAAACACTCTCTGGAAACTTGATTAACGTGCATGCATTCCTTCATCAAAACCCTGACAGCTTTGAAATGGCAAATTATTAAGAACTAAACCTGCAGGAGAGGAAGACCTCCATTTCAACCCAGGACTATATTTAATCCATCTGTCCAATTAAAGATGTTTCATTCTCTATCACATGCTCCTCCTGCGTGGTTAGGAAAACGGAATCCTGACAGTTGTGTCAGCACCAGCGGTTTGCCTCTTATGAAGTTTACTGCTGACTGAAACAGCAGTTGTGTTCCCTCCGTGATCACATCCCTAGCTCACCTTGGCCTCATTTAGCTTGCCAACATTAAGTCTGATGTTAGCCCCAGCAAGGTAATTAATTCCATACTCGTGGTATGCTTTATACCACAGCCCTCACAGCCTAATTTTGTTCCAAAGTTGTGCGTCATATTCTGTCCTTAGAGGTGCATGAAAAGAGCGTGCAATGCAGAAGAGTGACCTGAGGATGCGCAGGTTGGTGTTTATCGACTCTGCCGCTGAGCAGCGCACATGCAAAATGAAACACTTACATGGCAGTGTGTGTACACACGTGTCAAATGGCTGGTTAGAGAGAGAGGGATTCAATAATTGCACTGCTGGATAATTAGCCTGTATGACTCTGTTATATATTGCATCTTTCTTTTATCTTTGACAGGCTATAAATCTATCCGCCTCAGGACTAGTTCTCACTTCCCAACCCACGCTTCCCAGGAGACCAAGATGTGCTCAGAAATAACTTCCCCAAGATGCATTTTTTTCCTCCGCTTCTGTGCAAGTCCATATTCTGCTCCCACAAAGATACAAATCCAGTCACACACCAGGCTGGCATCTTGCAAGCCCCAGGGCTGGACCCTCTGCCCTCTGTTCAGGCAGAAAGGGGATGGTCACAGCTTCCCAATGGGAATCAAACAGGAGCTGCCGCACCTGCAGGTATTCAGTGAATAAAGTCCTATTTGGCTGCATTGGAAAATCCTCAATGAGGGAGGTGTGTATTCACGGGAAGCAGAAAGGAATGCAGGAAGCAAGTAGCAATAAGACTACATCTGTTTGTACACACTACAGCTGCGGAAAATCCTCAGGTCCAGAGATTTTTAAGGCTAGAAGGAACTACTGAGGGCAACTTGTCTGACCTCCTGCGTCATATTCCTTTTCACCCAGTAATCCCTGTAATCAAGCCCAATGCTTAATGGTTAAACCAGACTATAACATTAATAAAGGTCTGTAACTTTGACGAAACATTTCAAAAGCACGGAAAGTCTACTGCATTTCTTGGCAATCCATCCCACTGATTAATTACCTTCACTGTTAACATTTTTGGGCGTTCCTTGCAATTACATTTTTGGTGTTTTCTTTGTACATAAGAAGAGATCGGAACTGGAGTGGCATTTTTTTAACCTGACATTGGATCATGGGAGGAATTTCACAGCTCCTATATAACAAAAGGAACATCACCTCCATAGTCCAGCTCATGACTCCCATTCTCAGCAAAGGACTGTACTCACATTTTATATGAAGACTATGAATATTTGGGGCCGGAGGCTGTGTTGCTAGCATGTACACAGTCTAAGAGGTGCCATCACCATCATTAAATCCAATCTTTCTGCCTATGGTGCTACGCTATGCTCTTTGCTCATAATCAGAGGGACGCATTTCACAGATTTGGTTCAGTACATATGGTCTACATTTGTTTGTTTCTAACTTTGTGGTCTTTCAGCTAGCTGCATTAAAAAACAGTATTTGACTGGAACCACATGGCTCAAATACTCAGTTTTTCTGTATATCATATAGCTTTTTTCTTCATGTCATGTAGGTAAACCCTTCAAACCCTGCAGAACCAGCTTGTTACAAGCCTAGAGGTGATAGCAGATTTGCCAGCTTTTCGGGGGATTTTTTTTTTTTTAGGGAATCGGAGTAATCTTGAGAAAAATTTCCGTCAACTTCTACAATACTTGTGCTGCTTGCAGAAATTCTGCGATACTCGTGATTTTTGCAAATTATTTGCTTTGACACCAAGCAAAACATAATGCTTGGAGTATGATTTTTGATTTAGAACTATTCAAAAATAGAGCTGCCTGAATACATTCATTTGGGTGAAACTCTCTCCTTGTGCTGCATTCTGAGTTTTAGTGTGTTTAACAGCATCACTGGAAAGCAGCACAAGCACTGCAATATCCAGCTCTACCAAAGAGCTGTGCAGCCACTTATGGGACCACAGAACTCCAACAGCCACTTTGTGACATTTAGAAAAGGCATTTTTGACACAGACACTTGAGGAATGCCAGTACACTCAAAAAGATGAGGGGATCCTTTGTATTTCACCTTTGTACTCTTGCTCCTACAAATGTCACTGTCATTGAACTTCACAGGTGAAACCTGATGGGGAAAGCACGGGATCTTTAGGAGGCTGTCCCTTCTTCCATGGGTGAATTTGGAGTAGGTGTGCAAAAATACATCTTTGGAATATGTAAGAGGTCAAACTGCCTAGAGGTTCTTGCGAAAAGCTCCCTCACCTTTCACTGTTTAAGATGAGTTTCACTCACATCATCCTACTGTGAACAAAACCCCCAATTTCCTACAATCCTTGTTCTAAAAAATTAGATAATATTTTAATTTTTCTTTATGCTGCCTGTACACTCAAAAGATTTTTTGGGCACCTGTCAGTCAAGTGGGTATTGTTCCCTGGCTATTCACTCTTTTGCTGATCTCATTAGTCAGTTTGATTGACAAGAAAATGTAGTTTGGTCATGTTATTAGGGAGAATTGTAATTGCTATTAGAATTCCGAAGACAAATAAGTTCATCTTTTTCCCTAGTGTCACTGAGACATTTAAACAATAGCAGTGATTAATTTAAACTGAAAAATAAATTGTGCTTCCTTGTAAATCCAAATGCCCTCTCCTCCCATTTAAAGTCAGTAATTATTTCAGTGACTTGTAAATTCCTTGCTGAACCTGGAATATGATGATCAACCTGTTGCTATTCAGAGAAGCTGTCTCTTTCTCCAGTCATTTCCTTGTGTCAAGTTCAGCTCACACTGACTGCATCATGCAATGTGCCCTGTGGCCAAGAAAGAACTCTTCTAATTTTTCAGCAGTTGGCATATCCCACAGGTAAACAGATTTTCAAATCCTGCTATATATAACTATTTACAAATCAGCCTCTGCTATTCACTTCCCGTGCATCAGGACCAGTGATTTGTAAGTTTATGTCCCACTCACATATACTTAGATGTAGAGGCCTCTAGAGGGGTGAAATTTTATCCAGCGTCTCCTTGTGATTTCTGATGCTACCTGTCACACTGATGACATCTGCGCATTGTCCAATGCATCCATCTCTCAAAAGTAAAAGCAATAAGAAAAAAATCACCTGATTGTAGGTCCAAGGGAACTGCAAGAAGTGTTCAAATGGTGATGGTGGTGGTGTTCTGCGATACAAACATCAAAAGTGACGCACTTCATTCTAATACACTGAATGGAAAGAAAAGTAGTTTGCATAAAACAAACTAAATAAATTTGTGAAAGATAAGGAAGTGATACAACTAGTAAGAAAAGACGTGAAATAAAATTTATTTTCTAATGGAGATCATATGATGCTTTTAGTTAACTTATGTAAAGGAAAGACATTTATACATCCAGGAATTCTTATGGAGACTGGTACGAAATCTTCTCCCCACACTGGAGGAACTACAGTCACCTGGTGTGGAAAATGATATCATGTGTTTATCTTACTGATTTTGTCCCACCTCTGTGGCCAGAGTTAAATCCTCTGGAAACAAATGACCAATAAACATAAATAGGCAGAGATAAAACAGCTCAGGTGAACAGCTTCAAAGGGTTTATCTTCAAAGAGCTTGGCTGGGCCACCAGTTTGGAAAAGGTGTCTACCTGGATATGAAAATGGTTTTCTATTCTTAAGCACAGGATGAGAAGTTATTTAACTGTTATAGAGCCTCAAGCCAGAGAAGAGAGTAAATTACCAACAAGAATGTCAATGACAGCAGTGAGTCATGCTGTAAGAGATGTGAAAAGAGAGAAGAAGAAGGTTCAGCAAGGCAAACTGCTTAATTCATCCCAGAGATTGAGGTGAGCAGGCTGTGTGATGCACCAAACCTTTCAAGCAAAGAAGAAATATATAGAAAAGCTTTTATTATTATAACTCCCTGATATATATGCTTCCCAACTCTAGATAAATGAAAATATGTTATGCTATTTAAAAGAAACCTGGTTTGCAGCTACCCTCTCTACTTGCTAATCCTACCCTGCCTAGAGAGCAAGAATTTCCAAACTCAAAATACATCTGTAACTGTTGCAGGGAGACAGCTTGGGGAACAGAGACCACCATCTGCCTCACCCTCAAGAAATTCAAGGCCAGGCTGGATGAGGCTTTGAGCAACCTGGTCTAGTGGGAGGTGTCCCTGCCCATGGCAGGGGGGTTGGAACTTGATGATCTTTAAGGTCCCTTCCAACCCAAACCATTCTATGATTCTATGAAATCCAGACAAGTGTACTTGAACTGGGGGCTTTACATTCCCTCTCCACATTCAGAGAGAGATCTTCCCTCCCCACATCACAAGATCAAATCAATGAAAAATGTGAGAAAAATATGAGGTGTGACGCTATATCCAAATGCCTGAAACATGCTTGTGAGTCCTGTTTGTCATAATTCATGTGTGCCTGCCAGGTCACTGTTTAGTAGGTGTCTACAACACATCTCTTGTAGGCATCTTCTCCTTGAATCACATGGTTGACATAAGGCAAGTTGTCAGGCACCGTGCTTGTCTTTTTTCTTTTTTGTGCGAGTCTACTAAGAGTCATACCTCTACCCACGAACCTTGTCTTATTTATTTGTCCTTAGATGGCATCATTGGCCTTACTGCCAGCCTGCTTTGTGATGATGTCCTAAAGAAGGCACACAAAGCTACCGGAATCAGGGAAACTGCCTGTAGGGGAACTGGTTCCTCTTTTGGAGATTAAGGCCACCATCAAAGCAGGACCATAAACCATGACAGAATCCCTGTACCTTATAAAAGGAGAAGGCTCTATAAAGTGGTGTGGGTATCAACCTTATGGCTTCTTAAGGTGCAGTAATGGATTACATTCTGCCGTAAGACAAACATATAAAAACTTTTCTTACAGAGATGAATGATGAAAATGAACAAATTGCTTGGAGCCTGAGCCATCCATTACCCACCATGTGTCCACGGACCATGCATTCCCATGGGGGGAAGAACAAGCTCATCTTTCCTCAGTTGCAATCCCTAGACATTAACACTAGTCACAACACCCACGTTAGAAGATGGTGACAATCACATTTTGTTGCAATAGCCAGGCAGTCAAATGGAGGATGCTGTTCAGGTCTTGCAGCATCCTCACAAAAGTGTGTTTTGTTTACCCTGATTACGGCGATTTCGCATTCTGCATGAGCTATTGCTCTCTTAAATAAACTATTTACACACCCTGCGACACGGGAAAAAAAAAAAAAAGATATTACAGAGAAGGGGAAGTGATAAAAATAATGTGTCAGAGATGACTTCAGCACGGATGTAGGAGTATAGCTAGCGGAGAAAAGCCACGCGTGAGGTAAGCAAAACGCTAAGGGTTTGGGCCTGGAGCCAGAAAAAGCCTTGGTTGATGTTTCTTTTTTCAATAATGAACTCCCACCAGAGCCTACGCTTTATGAGGCTGATGCATCTAAATTGCATTCGGCAACATTTAAATGTTGAAATAATAGGATAAATCCAAACCAATTAGGGACCATATGGAATATTGCCTTCCTAATGGTATGCATAAGCATCTCCTGTCAGTTTGATCAGATTAAAGACCTCCAGTGCTGTTATTGAGCAGATCTGTGGTGATAAACAGGCACAAGGGTATGAGCAGAGTTGCGTGTGATCTTTGAGGTGGGTCTAAGGCAGAAGAAGGAATCTGCATTGCAGTTGGAGGCTTCTCCCTTTGTTTCAGGGAGGCAGGGAAATCAGACCAGATTCTCAGCCCAACCAAAGACCATTGTTTTGCCAGGTCGATGCCTTGGAAGGAGCACATTTTTCTTTTGTCATCTGGGCATCACTGTCCCAAGATGAATGCCCCAAAGGACACCTCAATTAACCTTCAAGGGACAATGAAAAACTTTTCTTCCATTCTTCCTGCACAAAATAAAACTAGTAAAAAAAAATCAGCTTTAAGTAGAAACAGAAATATCAAAACAGGAGAAGGCAAAAAGGTATATAAAACTCTTTAAAATAATATAAAGCAGAAACAAAGAACCAGCAAAATTATCAAATTATCAAACCATCAGACTGATCTTTTACCCAAATTGCTGAAGTTTAGCAAAATTATAAGCAGTTGGGAAAAGGGATGCATTTCCACCTTTGTGTCTGATGATAGATTTTAAATAAACCACCAACAGGTGCAGAGGTACTTTGTATACTTTGGTTGGTTCTCCAGGGATTTTTTTTTTTTTTTTTTGTCCACATTAAATCAAGCCAAGGCTTCCAAGATCCTTGAATGTGAAGCGTGAGATTCTCAGTTTGGAGTTTCAGCCCCAAGGACTGCAGTGAACTTAAGTTGGGGTACATCAGCCCATAGATGCCCAGTTGAGGAGCTGGTATGTGCGCCTGTTATAACCAGCTGAAAATTCCCTGTCTACAGCTTGGATTTAAGATTCACTGTGCCAGTTGAAACATTTACAGGTGTTTTTTGAGTCTCTCCTGTTACCTGTCTAAAAAGATAGCAGCATACTGAGGTGCTGCCCTGGGTATATTTTACAATATACGTTCCACCTGTGTTCCTTCACCTCCATCTCTCTCCTTCTCATCACTTTCAGGAAGTACCTTTTCCAAAATGCAATTCAGCTCCAGGGATTGAAGTAAAAGCAGGCTGGAGACTCTTGGAATTTAGCTTTTTTCACTAGTGACACAATACTTGGCATTTTCTTTTTTGCTCCTGGAGGTACCTGATTAAATGATCCATTCAGTTTTAATTTAAACACATTAACCTAACCAATTTTTGAAAATCTCATGATTGGCAGAAGCCTGGCATTTCAACATCCATTATCACCATTGTTCTCCACCATTACCTGGGATCAAAACGAAAATTTAAGAGTACTTAATGAAACCTATTTTTCCTGCAGCCTATTTCCTTGGAAAGTGCTGTTACATCTGTTTCACGTTCTGAGAAGTAACAATACAGTGTGATTAAATACTGGCCCATTTCAAGTTCTGACACAAAATCCATCTTCTAGTCACATATTTCATCTGGCTTCCTCACTTAGCCAAAGAATAAGTGTACAATCAGCCACGGAACTTTCCCTCATATTGTTTTGCCAATATCTCACTCTTGCATGCGAGACACGTTTGCTCCAGGAACAATCTTCTGCTGCCTCCAAAGCCTGGCTCCCACTCATGGCAACAGGGTCTGAGCACAAGGCTAAGACACAAAACCTCTGCAGGACACAACACAGCTAGATCCCTAGAATCCCACTGAACTAATGGCACCACACGTATTTACTCTTTGTCCTAACATTAGAAGGTGATGATTAAACTCACTAATGGCTAGTCACAACACAATGTAATGCAAATAATAAAGTAATTTCAATTTGTAGCTTTAATTTCAATACCCAACAAAAAAGTTTGGTATTGGCTGACTCAACAAATAACAATCAAAGCTTATTTCTAGTGACCAAATTGTAGTAGAGCTCTCATAAAGGTTAGAGGTTTCAGATTGACCCTTCTCTTCCTTCCTCAGGTCTTTGCATGAATTCAAGATTCTGTCTCTTCCATTTATTTTGTCATTTGTTTGGAGAAATAGGACAGGGATTTACAGTTTCAAAATACAGCTATCAGATGAACAGCAGTTAAAAAGAAAACATCTTTTGCAGCAAAATGAGGAGTGGGGACAGATGATAAATGTGCAGATTCACTTAAAAGAGCAAAATTAGTAATTATCACAGTATTTCCTGTAGTCTCTCCACGTTGAAAAGCAAAAAGAGCACATTATTTCCACACCTCAGAATTTTTTTTTTACTGCAGCTACCAGTAAAAGCTACAGTTGTTGATGGAAAAGGGGCAAAATAAGGTAACTTTTAAAGCATTCCTTCTTAAAGAACTACATAAAAGTTACCAGGGCATAAAGCTGGAATAATGGCCTGCTATAAACTCTACCTTCAGACTTTTGATAGTGAAATTTGATGAGTGTAATACATCTGCATCCTAAAGCAGCAGAGACCAGTCCCTTTGTTTTCACTAAGAAAAAAAGAAAACAAAACCCACAACCTAGGTATGTGCCCATACCTTCCACCATGTGAATGTGAACTTTCAGAAAACCAGAATGACTGTATAGACACACAGGCAACAAAATCAGTAACTTCTTTACACCTGTCGCCCAAATAAAAATACAGTAAATTACACTTTTATTTCTTCTTCCCTTCATTCAAATTTCATGGCCACTGAGTCACACGCTGCGGTGCTTCACCCATCTCTGTTACTGTTTGCATCAGTACAAGCTACAGCCACAGAAATATGGCACAAGTATGCACCTGCTCAAATTATTCCATTTTCCTCAGAAAGATGCCATTCTGGCAAAAGGCAAACCCAAATAAAGTGTCATGCTGGCCAGTACACGAAGCGCTGGACCAAGAGCCAGCTCTGAAGAGGCAGAGCAGAAGACCTGCAGCATCGGCATGGTTGGACTGTTGCCCCCTCCTCAAACCCCTCTTTGCACTGGTGTGCAAACCCTCCTGTCACCTTGCAGGAGGTAGGACGTGTGCATCTCCTGGATGCATGGATTTCTTCAACACCTTCTATCAGCACAAAAAGAATCATGCTGTTAGAAGTGGAGCATCTAAAGCAAGCATAAATATAGCAAGCTGCAGAATCATTGTCAGGAAACAAAGCAGGCTAAAGATTCCCTACAGACTCACATTTTTGACCCCAGAAGACTGTAGCTGTACATTTACTTTCACGTCACTCTACTTTTCAAGCCCTCACTTAAGGTGACTCTGGTGTGAGAAGTGACAGCAGGGTGGCCAGGGTGCCACACAGCCTGTTGGATGTCTGATTTTCTGTACCCCCAAGACTAGCTGGGATTGTGCAGCACGATGCATGCAGACAGACATAGATCTCTATCCAGAATATGGGACAACCACCCTTGGCATTTGACATGTGGGTGGGAGAGCTGAGCCGTACACCTCCGAGAAAACATGCACAAGACCCTTGGAGAAAGCTGCAGCCTAGTGAATAAAGGACATTTAATCACCCAGCTGCTCCGCGTTTACTCGTCTCACTTCCAGCTGACTGCTACCCAGCACCCCACAGCACTCCTCCTGTCCCCGCCACACCAGCACCTGAGATCCGCAGTTGCCAGGGAAGAGACCCGACCTTTCCCAGCACGGACAGGAGCTGTGCTGTGCAGGCTCCCTGTGTGGAGGCAGGGACAGCACTAGCACCGTTTTGCAAAGCTCTGTCGCACTATGTTGTTAAATTACAATGTGCAATCATCAAACAGTTTGTCCAATTCCTTCTTGATTAAATTCAGCTTCATTAAACCTAAGTAATGACTCTGTTTTGTTTTAATAGCGACCATATTTCCATTCTAAGTGTCTTTCTGAATATCTGCTTCCCCTTTTAGACCTTTCTGTGACCTCTGAGCGTATTCGTGTCCCATCTCATTTTTCATTTCCCTTCTCATTCTTTTTCTTTCCATGCAGGCAGCTTCCTCCCTCTGAACTTTGTTGAAGCATCTTTCTGGTTCCAGCCTTTCAGCATCTCCAGGGGTTTGATTGTGCATGCAGCCCTTGAAGCTGAATCAAACAGGCACCTTTGTCCTGAGATGATGGAAAGTTAGCTGCTTTGATTCCTGTTGCTATTGCGTGCGGCGGATAAAAGTGGTAATGCTTAGACAAATCAGACATTTTCCTGGCGATTGTATAACTCTGCTCAGGTTCCATTTTTACACAAATATGATCCTTCTCCACAGCCTACCTCCATCACCTAATTATCATTCCTTCAATACATTAATTTGTATTTAATATACATCACATACACAAACAGGCTGCAGTGCAAAAGAGGGGGGAGGGACATCGAAGTGAAAACCTGCAAGTACCTAAAGCAGGCAGAGGAAGCCAGAGTAAAAGCAGTGAGAACAGGAGAGAATATTGGAGTAAATAAAACCCAAAGGCGGGGGGGGTCGAGCATAGCAGGTACACCGGGAAGCAGGGGAGCTCTGCCCTCCTTTGCACCCATCATCTTTCCTTTCCATTTCTCTTAGAGAGTGTCCTTGAATTCTCCTTCAATGTATGTTTATACCAGAGGAAAACAGGGAAGCTTACTTCAAAGCTATTTTAGAGGCTTTTTTTTTTTTTTTTAGTGACACTTCAAGCTAACAGGGGTCTGCTTTCTGGTTTAGATTGCATGTATATTCTGAAGGGGATTAATGTGGTTCTGATTGCTAGGCTAAACTGGACCAAAAAGCTAAACTGGACCAAAAAATGTTAGAGCATAATGTACCCCATCTAATGTTTAACAGCAGCCAAAGTTTTAGAGTTATCCCATTTTCGTTGTTTTAGACTTGTTATTCATTTTAGTAGCAATATAATCATTCTGTGTCAAAATTGCTTCTGTATTACCTTGGATGACTTTTGGAGAAGCAGGAGTTTTTGTAACAATATGTCAGTCTCCAAAGCAAGGAACTGTAAAGACTCGAAGCAGATTTTGACCAGAGCCAAGAGGACTGCTATTCTGTGTGATTTCCTTACGCTGGAGCAATTCTGTTGCTGGCATTGCGGGTTTTATTTGTAGATGAAATAAAGAAAATAACTTTGTTAGGTGGATAGTTATTAAAGAATGAAATAATCTGCGTAGAAACCAGAGGGAAGATTTATTTTCACAAAGCTGGATCACTCTGTGTGTTGGCTTACAGCACAGCTCTGTAAACCTATATTAGCAAAGAGACAGGGAGAGCTATCGAGGGGGGAGAGGTGTATCAACCAGTATATCAATCAGGGAGTGTGTGGGTGGGAACTTCTTAAACTCAAATTGCTCTTGATGGAAAAATGTCTTGAAGTTCTCCCTGATATAGCTGAGAAGCTAGGAACTACTGGTGAAAATAAGGGGGATTCTAAAAATTTTTTTTAGATTCATGGCTGATCAGGTAGTCGTAATCATTAGGTTTCAGCTTGACATGATAGCAGAAAGAACAGACCTCAGTCTGAAGAGCGAGTATTTACCATTGAAAAGTCAATTCCTCTGTCACTAGCTCTGGCAATAGTATTACTATAATTATGAGTTTAATATCTAAAATCCGTTGATTTCATATTTGCATGCATGTATGCTAACTAAAATTAATTAATTTTAATTGCATACACCAATTACAACATCAGACTCATTTTCCAACATATTATTCTTCGCTGATTACATATCCTCTAAGATTGCTTTAATTTTTCATTTTGTGCTTTAAAGTCAAAGAATAATATGTATTTCTAATTAAGCTCACATATCTCACTGCTGATTAAATCGCTATTTAATATTTTATAACACAAGCCACCTTTAATTTCCCCCGCTGAGAGCAAAAGCCTCGCAAGCTCCTTTCCTTCTTCCCTCGGTTGCACCGACCTTGCCATCACTGTGTCGCTACAGGCAGATTTCTTCCATGTCACAGCAGAATGCCAATGAACCACCTTGGTGACAGCCATCCATCCTCAGAGGGGACACGAGCACCTCCCTGACCACAGGACTTGCTCTGAAGAGATCAGCAACCTGCCACCAGCTCTGGGAGAAAAGAAACAGACATTCAAGAGAGATTTTTCGCAGTGTCTTAGGGGATTGCAGGTCTTGCTGAGACACTCCGGAGCTGACACATTTCAAACATTTTAGGGGATCCTGGAAGTCCCCTGTTGGTGCCGATCTCAGCCAAATGCTGAGAAATGAAAAGGAAAAAGGGATTTCTTCTTTCTCTCCCAACCAGCATAGCAGAGTAAAACTTGCCAGTCAATCCCCAGACAGGACTGCAACAGTATGTCCAAAGTCTTAAAAGAAATTGGTAGAAAAGCTTGAAGAGAAGTCCCAAAACTGCTCCTGCTTGCCCATGTGTATTGCACAACTTGGGCTGCACAAGCTAAACACTCTCATTTCTACCAATGACTTTGAATTCTTAACAACCAAAAGAAGGAATGAAGTCTTTGGCACCTCAGAACTTGACCCAAACTTCACTGAAAATAATGGGAAACTTCTGATCACATCCTTAGGAGCATGATTAATCCCACACACAATGGATACCAGTATTTGTTGGCAGTGGGATCAATTTAGGCAGACTGTGTGCTGTTGTGATAATGTCAGGTCAGAGAAGAGAAACAATCAAACTATTGCATGCCTGTACAACTGAAAAAGTTTCTCTCAAAACTACTGAGTCAAACTGGAAGAAAAATCACAACCAGAATGCTTTGCACACTAAGTTTCTTACTGAGTTAAACAAAAAATAGATACTGGAGCACCTACTTGGTGGCACCAAAACAGGAAGACACAGTCAAAGGAAAAATATGCTTTCGAAATCCTTAAAAATTATGTTTGAGGGAAAATAGAAGACACAAGGGAGAAAAAGTGGGACAGAAATAAAAAGAGAGGGAAAACCCCAGAAAATAAAAGCAGCAGAAAGGAATAATATATTTTTTGAAATATCCATGTCTCCCACCTCTCAAAAGTAAATAAGTAATTTATATTCACTTTTCTTCTCCAAACTGTATGATTATTCAGGCTACGTTTGAGATGTAGGTAAATACTTTTGCTGTGTCCAATAGGTTAGCACAGCTCTTCCAAGGAAAAAAATGTGCGTCGCCTAAACTAAGAATGGTGAGCCAGCAGACTTTCTCAGAGAATGCATAGGAAAAAAAAAGGGAGGGGAGGGGATGTGGTGTTTGAAGCTGTATTGCAGAAACAAGCTCAAGTCCCTGCTGTAGATTCCTCTGTAAGTGTATTCCATTTGTCACCATCTAAATATATTGAAATTAGAAAGAGAGAGGAGCCTCAATTCAGGCATTAGTTGGTCTGTCACACTTTATCATCTGTGAAATGGGGCTCGTATTCCTTCACTTCCTTCAGAGTGATATCACAAGGATATATACTAAATATATGTGTCATCTCAGATACTATAGCTGAGCAGATAACTTTGCATTTAAAAGAGAGAAAAATAATAGAAACAATTGCTCAATTTTTTCTTGGATTCATTCCCTTCTCAATACTAAGTCAGGAGATAGATAGATAGGAATCATATTTATGTGTTTATCTTTACATGTCAGAGTGAATGCAATCCACATAATTTGGTGTAGAGTTTGTTTGAGTGCATGGTTAAATTGCGAGCTTTTTTGTTTTGCTTCACCATTAACTACAATTTGCATATTGCCTGGGTCAGTGAGCTATCTCAGAAGACAATATTAAGTAGGATTGACTTAATCTTTCTTTAGTCTAAAAAGTAAGCACAGCCAGCAGATTAGAATGCTTCTGTTGTCATTGGAGACAGATGCTCAAGAGGACAATTTCTCTCCAGTATCATACACAGCTATCTTCTACAAATGCCTATTGAGAAGTCTTCTCCATTGACTGCAGTAAGCCCAGATAGACATTTTTTGACAAAACACCCAAGGTTTAAATGTTAAATTAGGTAAAATGAATCACATGCTCCTGAGAAAAAAAATTATTGGATTATCTAGGGTGTAACCTTGAAGAGAAAAGAGAGGAATATTTCTTGGAAAACACAACATCCAAGCAGAATACAGAAACATCTGAAGGTGCTGATGACTGAGTATTTCCAAAGCAATGGCAATGACCATAACTGGATTTTTTTTTTTAATCTGAGAAATTTAATTCTTCCCAATGAACCAAAAAAGAGACCCTTAAAAATGGTCCATGTTTTTTTTTAGCAGGAGATGGCAAACCATTTGAGGGAGGCAAAAGATGGCTTCTGCTGTTTATATTTCTGTTTCACGTGTAGAATCAATAGCAGGACTGGCAACAGCATTGCTGATCCTGTGATCGTATCCCCCATGCACGGGAGTCTCACAGCAATAAAAGGGATGTTAATAACCAATATTGATTCACCTTTCCCTAATGCATGACAAAAATGTCATCAATAAGCTAGTCAACAGCCTAAAGCAATGAGCCTTATAATAATCTGCTATGCCAAGAATGGCACAGCATTCATTTGTTTATTCAAACATCAAACCAGTTGCATGTAATCCCCCAGGAGATGAATGGATTTAAGGCAACAGGGGTACAATTTACATGGCAACTCCTATTGTGGGTGTCCCACCTCAATATGGTGTTGGCTTTAGATGGTGCTGAGCTGGCTTTACCTGACTCTCCATCTCCACCCATCTTTGCTGTTCTGTTATCCTTCCAGTCCCAAGAGACAGCATTTAAATTATGTATTTTTTTTTTTCTTTTACCGGGCTATTTAAAGCAGTATATCACATCAATTATGAAAGGTTTTTTGGTTTTGCTGCATTGAGGGTGATATGAATGTGGGAAAGTATTTCAAGACAGAAATAATTCGCCCAAGAGCCTTTCCCACTGTTTATTTTGCTCATTAAAATAAATGATCATCCAGGGGAGTGAGACAGAGCTACTCCCAAAAGCCTGTAGACCTCTCCTAGGTGAAAACTTTACTAACAGGGACTAGATAACTCTTTGCAATTAAGTAGTGCATAAAGGCAAAGGAAGCAAAAAACATGAAAATCCTGTAATATCTCATTTCTAGAACTACATTCAAATGGATCATAACATGGCATAGATATAATCCTGTGAACCTTCCGATGTCATTGCTATCTGTTTATTAAAAAATCCAGACGTATTACTCTGGGAGGTTGAAGGGCTTTGGGTAAGAGCTGAAATGCTTATTTTCTACATTTTAATCCCATTAAAGATTTTGCTTTCTCTGTATCTCTATATATATTTATACAGCATTCATTACTATAGTTTCCAAGCATATGAGGATGACAAGGATGTGTTATGATTAGTTGTCTTTTTTTTTCTTTTTTTTTTTTTTTTTTTTTTTTTTTTTTTTTTTTTTTTCTGCCTAGTAAGGAATTGATGCTGGGTTCAAGCCAGGAAATTTGGACAGAGAGCAAGCCTCCAAATATTAACCCATTGTAAACCACAGAATTTTAGTTCCTCCTCATAAGATGATTTAAGGACTGTGACGCAAATTTGATCTAGGAAGAGAAACACTTGTATTTTGAACTCCTCATGTCCAGATTTAATAAGGACTGATTTTTTAGAGCTAGCTTTTTTCTCTGTAGAGCTTAAGACATCAATGAAACTGACAGAGAAATGTTCATTTCATGGAATATGCAGGGCTGTATAAATAATAAATAAAAGTACTCAGCAGTATGGCATACATGAGTCATACACACAAAGTAGCCTCACTAGCAAGATAAAAATAATGTTCTGGCAAAATTCTGAACAGAAATTTGAACAACAGGGTTGCTTTACTCTTGCTCAGATGCACAGAGCCAAAGAAAAACCTTAAAAAGATCTGAATGTTGTTTTATATTACCCTTAGGTACCTTTTCCACTGCTTGAGGAGCCAAAGAATTCTTCTAAGAAAAGCAGCCCAGTAAAAATGGCAGCATAGAGCTCAGAAGTTGATGTCTCTCAGAAATTTCGGATCAAATCTTTTTTGTTTTAGAGATGAGCTGTTTGCTTCCCATTTCCTCTCCCAGGAGCTTTTCTAAAAAAAACCCCTGTGCATCTGAAACCAGCCTAGATCCTCCCTCTCAGCTACATGACCATCAGTAAATAACGTTTGTGCAGAACTAATTAGGTCTGTTATCATATCTTAGTAGTCCCACTGTCAGCAATGTATATATTGAACTAGCGCAACATCACTGATTTGGATACAGCCTCTAGAGGCTACCTGATGTATCCTTTTAATTAAAACTCAATAAACACTTCTGATGATAAAGATACACAGAAAGGAGCAAAATTAAGATCTCTTCATGGAGCTGTGCCGCTTCTGGAGGGTAAACAGGAGTAAACCAAGCAGCAGAGATGTATTTGTGCCACCAAAGTCCACAGATAAAACTGAACACGTACATGGAGCAGATCTGATAAGTTCAAAGGTGACACTTTAGTATTGTCACTTTTCAGTGAATATGTCCTAAATGGTTTTCAATAAATATTCTGGAATAGTTAACACATTAATTTCATACTAGAAATCTCTAGCAGGCAATGCAAGATAGACAGGATTATTTATGTGGTCTTATATAAAAATATTCTATGCCTATGATATGTTGGATAAGAATGAGAAAAAAAGGAAATTATTACATTTTATACTCTTGCAAATGTATGGAGTTAATTCTTTCTTTTGCAGTTTTGTACATTTTTGTCACAGTTACCAAAGACATCAAACAAAATGGTGTTTGTAAAGCTAAGTGTTCCAGTAGAATCCCACAAAAATATCAACAAATTGTGAAAGATCCTCAGAACAGTCAGAAGATTTGAGGATCCAAAGACATAAAGTTGTCCATTCTTTATTGTCTAGTCTTACAGTTTCTATCACTGGGATATTACAAAGCATATTACATTCTCCTTCTTATTATAGAATCATAGAATCATAGAATG
>NW_010125256.1:0-19254 GCF_000699245.1 Pterocles gutturalis
ACCACGACTCTCTGGGCTCGGCCATCCTTGAGTTCCTTGAAGAGTCACAGGCCAGACTTTCCCCTTTCTTCCTGCTTCTATCTGCCTGACCAGGAATGTGTGCTGGTTTTTTTGAGGATTAAGTTTTTCAGTATCCTTTTCCATCAAAGCTTTTGCCACAGGGAAGCTGCGTAAGAAATCTTCATGAACCAGTCTCTCTGTTAGGATTTGATCCCAGCTTTGTAAAAGCTGGGAAGGTTTTTCTCTTTAACACATACTTGAATAACAGGTTATTCCTTTGCATGTCTATATTGTCACTTAGATGATTGAGGGTTTACATTTTAAATACCACATACAAAGAGGCAAAGCCTGGGTTTTCCCCTAAAGGCTAAAGGGGATTGGTAACCATAAAGAGCTTTTCAAGTGTAACATTTGTGCTTTTTAGCCTGACTTCATGAACTCAGTTCACCTTTTATTTTTACTAGGAGAATTGGAAACTGTAACACTGCAACATCACCCCAAATACATAAAAGTGAGGAAAACAAGGTATACATGCCAAAGCCCATAAAGTGTTTTGTGGCTGGAGGGGGGAGTGAGATTTTTGATGCTCAGTATTTGTACAGCTGCCTGCTTAGCAGTGAGAATGTGTAGCAAGCATGACACCGGTCAAACAGCAGAGTACTAACGTATTTGTAACGCTGACATTTAATGCTCCTGTATTTCTAACCACTCCTTTCACAGGAATGTAGGATCCTGAAGAATTTTTCCTCCTTGAAGGCCATCATTTCAGCCCTGCAGTCCAACTCCATCTATCGGCTGAAGAAGACGTGGGCCTGTGTTCCAAAGTAAGCCTCCCCCTCCGCTCCGGTGGTAGCCCCAGACAAACGCAAAAGGCTCAGTGCTCTTTCTTTTAATCGTGTTCTTCTCAGTCTTCCTATTCTGCTCCCTCATGGACATCTGTTCTCTTAGAAGAACCTCTCATTCCTGTGAGGCTCAAGCTCCTATTTTTGGTCTGACTGCTGTGAGCTCCTCTTTCATATTGAGGGGACAACCTGCCTTCGGGGATACTAGGTCTCTTCTGTCCTTTATAGCATACTGGATCTTCCATAACCTATTTTCAAAAACTGTGGACTAGCTACTTGCCTAGCTCATGCACACTGTTCTCAGAAGGTCACCCAAAGGGCACCATGATATTTGAATGTTGTCTTCTCTCCCGTGAAGCTGGAAGAGGTCCAGGTTGCTACAAACCCTCACTAAATTCTGTCCTGGTCCTGACATTTCCTTAAAATATATCCCCAAAATACAAAATCCAACTCTGTATTGAAGACAGTGTTTCTTGCAGGGAATACCTTTTTGTGCAGCTGACATATTTACTGCACGCCAAACAGACACCAGAAATCTCTGTGTAGAAAGATAGTGTTCTTCTCGTCCAGCTTGGGAAGAGTAGATTTCTTTCCTTTGCCTTAGATAAAGAAAAATCTCACTCTGCCACGCAGTATACTTCTGTGTTTCCCCCAGAGAGAGGTGGGTTTTTCCTTCCGCTGCCCCATTTTCCTGTTCCTGATCAAAATCTTGCTGTCTTGTGTTTATAGTAGTGGGGAATAGGGAGGGACTTGTACACTTAAATGCTCTGAGCTTTCCCAAGTGCATGGAACAGGGCAAAAATGAAGTGCTTAGGATATCTCTCACAGCTATTGTTCTGTTCCTGTGTACCCATTTATCCACTTTCTTACAAGAATCTCATACCCTGTGGTGCGATTGAAAACCCTGCTTGGGGTCTGCATACCTATGGCATTTATTTGTGATGCTGTCATATAAGGCCTGACTTTACTGGGAGTACCAGAAGATTCTAGGAAGGTTCCTAGTAGATGTGCAGCATCTCATTGGATGCATATTGGTGGTGTTATCCTTTATATGCCCAACTGTTACCGATTCATGAGAAAAAATAGTAATCTCATCTGATTTGGAGTGCTTACTAATAACCTCAATGATTTAATCTTTTCCTGTGCAGGGACACAATGCTGATATTCGAAGAGCTGTCTGATATCTTCTCGGACCATGACAATTATTTGACAAGCAGGGAGCTGCTAATGAAGGTGAGAATTAGCTTGGGTCGCAAGGCTTGTGATCTCAACCAGAGCTGAGGGTAGCCCTTTTTCTAACCGGCTGCCAAAGCTCATCTCCCCCTGAACTGCTGTCTGAGGTGATTTTGTTCTTCCTGAAAGAACCTGCACTAGCAGTAGCCTGTTGAGCGCAAATACCCACACACAGCAGGCTGCAGCAGCGCAGATTCTGTGTGGCCTTGGTCACAAGAGAGCAGGTCAGGATCCCTTGAACTCCTCTGGGCACGCTGATGTCCAGCTCAAGAATAGCAGGGTGCACCGTGTTGTACCTGTGATAGCACTGGAGCCACAACCAGAGTGAAGACGTGCTGCACAGTGTCATTTTACAGGGATGAGGTACGAAATAACACTTTGGCTTTATACTGCTCTGCGTAGACTGATGAACCACTGCAGCCTCTGAGCAGCCCTGGAAAGGCTCAGGCTTGCACCCATGAGAGCAGAGCAACTCCAAACAAGATTCTCAACTGGGTTGCACCACTGTAGTGCTTTTGACTTCACTGGAACAATGCCACTTAGCTTCAGCTGAGGAATTAAACCAAGATGTTTATCCAACTATCCCTCACCTTTCTCAGAAATAGAAAACAGGGCTGGGAATTTCAAAGGAACAGGCTTCCTGCTCTGTGTGTGGCCAGATGGACAACAAAGCAGGCTCTGTCTGAAACGGTTTGACTTGTGCGCTCTCCTGGGCAAACCCCAACAAGCTCAAGAGCTTGAAAGGAGTGAGGAAGAATAGAAGGGAAAGGTTATATTCTGTAAAAACTTAAGGAATGTTTGTGGCAGATTTTTTCTGTTTCCATAGAAAAGTTTCTATAAACTGGCCAGCAAGTTTACTTTTTGGCAGTTCTATCCAGTCAATCTGGCATTTGTACCTTACTCCCTTGCCTTGGTATCCGAAACTGTGTTTTGCTCGGGAATGATGGGTGAACACATTCAAACCTGTCAGTCTGTTTTATCTTCCATTTATTAACAGCAGTAGCTAAATTTTAAAGCAGGTGAGACAATAATAAACATAGAGGGAAAATGTGTGTTCAGAACAGCTTTTTAAACTAAATATTGAAAAGACAAAACAACTCAATTTGAGCCCAGACCTGGCTCTCAGCAAATCACTCTCTCCAGCTGCCATAAGGAGATTTGCAAAACATTCTGAAAGCAGTGAGAGGAGAAAAATTCCACAGAATCGCTAGAACCTCTCTCCTGCTTCTCATATTGGATTGTTTTGTAACGATTGGGGGACTAATGTCCACTGAATCCTTAATGTCTTTGTTTTGTTTCGCTATAAATAGGCTCTCTGGGGAAGCCGTGTTTGACCTTGCCTATCTATCCTGCAAATTTAAGTGCAGAGCAGACAAAATGCCATATGAAACACGTTGGCCAGCACGGAGGAGGAGCACTGTGTTCTCACCTCCCCAAACAAGGGCTCTGCTGAGAGCTTCAGTTTTAGCTTCTGTGCCTGCTCGCTGGCTGCTGTTAGGGAATCTCAAGTTTACTTTTGCCATCTTGAAGACATGGAGACAACACTCGTTTTTCATCTGCTCCTGTTTTTCAGCCGAGGAAGGAAATACAGTTTGAGTGATCTGGTCATTAACTGTGACTGAGGGAAGTAAATGCTGTAATGAGAGGATCTTTACAAGTGCAGGCTGATGTTTTGTGCCTCTTAAATGATAATGATTTGTGCCCCATCTATCCAACCACTGGAAAAAATAACAGTCACTCCTAGCATCCCATATAGATCCAGGGAAAGAAAGGCTACAGATTGGTTGTGAAATAGCTCATCCATTCATAGGAAAGCTTGAATTGTGGAGACTAAAACCTATTACTTCCTTTTCCTGCCTGATTTTGGATTAGTCAATAAGCCACTGAGGATAGGTGCTGGATCTCTGTGTTGTGGCATAAGAAAAAGCATTACATAAGATAGAGATGTTTACTCGTAGCAGTCCTGATTAGGAAATTAAACAGAAATCCTGAGGTCAAGAGTATCCAGATTAGAGTTCAGAGAAGCATTTGGTTGGACACCTGAAGTATATCTAAGCTTCTCTGATTTAAAATCTCAGGAGATTTTCAACAGCACTTAGCTTTGGCTGGAGTAGAGCTAATTTGCAGAAAAATCCCCTTATGGTCCAATTTTGGTGTATGAGTCCCAGAAAATTAGCACGCGTATGTATGCTTGCATGTACCTGCACAGCAAATATTTTTGCTGGCCTCGCTTGCCTTAAATGTAAAATGTATTGCCTTAAATGTATTTGCAATTAGTTTACACAAACATAGTTGCCCACTTACCACTTAGCTCCTGCATTAATTGCCTTTTAATTCCCTTACAGGAAGGAACATCCAAATTTGCGAATCTGGACAGCAGTGTGAAAGAAAATCAGAAAAGGACCCAGAGACGACTGCAGCTTCAAAAAGATATGGTGTGTTTGGGGTCCTTTCCTCCCCTTTTTGAACTGGTAACATGATTAACCATAATTGTTGAATTATGTAAGCAGCAAAATCTAGAAAGGTATTTAACAAAGTGAGTGTGCAGTAGGTAGTGCCCTTGAATGTGCCCTCTGTAAAGAAAAACAATCACATCAATGCTGTTGATTAGCTGATACAAAGCAAGTGAACCGAAAGGTTTAGACTGAATACGCTGTTGGAACGTATGTCACTGCAAATATACACCCAAAGCTGTATTTCCCTTATGGTGTGGATCATAGTAAGCAGGTAATGTGTGTGCATATACACACACACACACACACACACACATATATATATATATATATATAAAATCCCACACATGCATACATCTGTGTACAGGAACAATTGCAAAGGGGGATTCGTGCTGCACCCAGCACGTGCTGTATAGCCCACACTGAGCTGCCAAGGTTTTCAGTGCAACCCCGCTGTCCTTTCACTCCGGTAACGCCCGTCTGCATGCTGAAGTGCTGGAGGAAGTGGATACGCAAAGCATCAGCCTAGCCAGCGTGTTCCGTGGTCCGATGCTGAGAATGCTCAACGATTTCAGGATCCAGTGGATGTACGCAGGGGTTATTGTTGCCTGGTGCCAATCTTCTCCTGTCCCCTGCTAGGGGATCAGTGGGTGTATAGGTGTGCTGCTCCCCTTCCCACTTGTATTTGCTTCACATCCCAACCAGCTATTTGGGCTGGATGCTGAGCAAAGGGTTTGGCCTTAGTTTCAAATCTAAACCTGTCATATAAAAGAGTAAGAAAGGATTGATGAATATAAACATATGCTCATCATTTTCAACTATCTTGTTTCTGTTCTATCAAGAAAGAATTCCGTTAGCTGCTTTTGTTACCCTTTAGAGAGAAACACAGGGAAAGCCACACAACGTTCATGTAGTAAAATATGTAATGTAAATATTGGGATTCTTGTGGTAAAGAAAATTAGCTCTGGTCAGAGCAGAATTCACATTGACTTTTGAACAAGCTCATGAAGCTTCTGACATACCAGCTTGAAAATTGCACAGACTTTTACAGAGATTGCTTTGTACAGTGTGTCCAGTTTCCCGTCTGCTGGTGAAAATGGCTTTTGTCTCAAAGACGGCAGAGATTTAAAAGGACAGGGGGAGAGAAAACAGGGCTAGAGAGGCAAAAGTGCTGAATATATTTTTTATTTGTCTTTTAGTTTGACAAAGTACAGGTTCTTTTGGGTGGTAGAACCAAGTATTTCCTTCACAAATGTAGAAACAGCCTGAACTCGAGAACTGCTAGCAGTCTAGAAGGTTTAAAATTGGAATGGTTACTCTTAAAATGCAGTGAATAGCTGGGGAAGATGGTCACTTCTTGGAGAA
The DNA here is from genome assembly GCF_000699245.1 of Pterocles gutturalis. Lineage (NCBI taxonomy): Eukaryota > Metazoa > Chordata > Aves > Pterocliformes > Pteroclidae > Pterocles > Pterocles gutturalis. The sequence continues at coordinate 5,894 of NW_010125256.1, forward strand.
AAAAACTGTGACTTGATTTGACTTGACCGTCACATGCTATAACAGTATCAATAAGTAAAACTCCACTGGAATGAAGCAGAGAGAGGTACTGTGTACATAGGTGATCCAGGACCGTTCCCCAGTGCTTTCTCTTGTAGCAGGTAACCAAGGGACCCTGTCCCTGGTACTCAATACTGCATCCACAAGCTGGTTTTCCTGGTGACCCACTGTTAGGAATCGGTGTGTGATTGCAGGATTGTAATATAAAACCACTTGGCACTATCTACGAGAGCATCTCGTGCTCATTAGAATTTGATTTAAATTCTAGATTAGACACTGAGGAGGGTATAATGAAAGAAACACAATTTATAAGGCTGCTCTTTGGTTAAGCAGACTACTTTTATTTCTTTTTTTTACACAGGAGTATTCTAGCATTCTAATTATTATGTTTTCTCAGTCAATTAATCCAACATTGCTCTGATCATTTGCAGGGAGTAATGCAAGGCACGGTACCTTATCTTGGTACCTTCCTCACTGATCTCATCATGCTTGACACAGCCCTGCAGGACTATATCGAGGTAATTTGGGGCAATTTTTTGAATCCTAAATATCCTCCCTGCCTTGCTGCCACTGAGTGTGTCTGTTCCTGTGTCTTCTGCTCGATTCTTGTGCAGTTCTTAAAAATGGAGAAATCTGTTTTCAAAAAAACAGAGGCGGCAATATGCAGTTTTATTAGCAATAAGAATCTTGTATGAACTGGAGTGCAGTTATCTCGAGGGACAAGTTTGGCATTGTATTGTGTCTTGTTCTCTTAGGTGAGAAAATGGGCTTTGCGTTATTCTGTTTTATTTTTCTGAAAACAACATTTGAGGTGTAAAGATTTCTGTGAATCATTGGTAAAATACACAGAACCATGAATTCAGCTCTTCAGACTGATCACTGAAGTGCTTCAGTATTGACTCAGATGTGTGTGAGCCCTGAAGTCATTAAAGACTTTTTTCTCTTTAGCTGAACAAGCAGGGGAAACCAATTTAGCATAGGAAGGAAAAAAGGATTGCAAGAGGCTCTGGTTGTTTAACAGAGACTGAGGATGGAGCCAGTTTTCAAAGGTGTTTGTTTCAATTTGCCCCATTAAAGCAGATGCTTGAGGATCCATGCTGCAGGTGCTCAACCTTCCTTCTGCTGGTGTTGATGTTTATGATAAGAATGGTCAAGTACACTTCTCCCTGGGCTGGTACTGGTTGCTGGTTGGTTTGGTTGTTGTTTGTTTTGCAGAAGTGCATTAAAGCAGGACTGCATAAGGCTGCTATATGTCCATTTTCTTTTTGGCAGTTTCCCTTCTGTCCACGCTTTGTGTTCAGTCAGTATTTCTGGAACACGCCGGGCACACGGCTAAACTCACAGCACAGGCAAAAGCCAAATTTGTTTCTTGTATGCAAAATCCCACTAGCATTCTTCAGACCCGATCCTGACACAGCTTTCATGAGCGTTCTTGTAGTGGGCTTTTCTTCTTGGCAGACTGCCATTTAGGCCATGAGGAAAGCTATCCTTTGGAGACTCGGACATAGGAGTGCTGTGGTTTTTAGCAGATCTGGAAACAGGCATTTTTAGAAGGCCCTCGCTCAGGGCAGATCTGTGCTTTATATTAGTGTTGCTGCTTTTTCCTGTTTGTGATTAAATTCAGCTGAGCATGTGCCCTTCTACTCTGATCCCTTCTCTTTCCTTCCAACAGGGTGGACTGATAAATTTTGAGAAGAAGCGAAAGGTAAGCTGAATGTTCTGTGATTTTTAGTGTTGAGAGCAAATCAGACCTGGTGGCATGAGACCTTTGCTTTCCAGAAAATGCAGTTTGTAAACATCGTCCTTCTGTTGCAGTAAACTATTGTAGGTAGAAGGCTGTAGAGAGCGAACTGAGATATAAATGCTGTCAGTCTTTGCTTTCAGCCTGAGCCTTGTTTTTCAGAGATAAGTAGCTATGTAGAAGTAATGGCATGAGGGTTACATCTGTCTGAATGAAGCAGTGCCAGATCTCCACTTGGGGGTCTGAAAGCAGACTTGGATTTGGCTGTGATGGAGCCATTTCCTTCCCTCAGCTGCTCCCAGCTTTGAAAACCACTTCTTGGGCTTGCCTTGTATGTACAACTGCACAGCTCAGAATACCAATAAGGAGATACCCTCCCTGTCCCTGCCTCAGCCCACCAGCTGTTTAACAAAAGACTGTCCTCCTAAAACCACGACATTGGGAAAAGCTCTGTGTGAGGTGTGATTCCTTCAGTTTGTCTTCTAATTTGTGTGTGTGTGATAAAATGTTCACATTTCAATGCACATTAGGATGCTGGGAGGAAAAAAAAAAGACTTAATTGTTTGAAAAACTGCTTCTTGAAATAGTTACTCAACTGAAACTGCACTTCTGTTATTGCATGTGTTTAGTATATGAATGAATCTGTTTGTCTTTATCTTGTTTTCTAAGTAGAATTCCTATTTGATTATTTTCTTAGGAATTTGAAGTCATTGCCCTTCTTGAAGTAGTTACTCAACTGAAACTGCACTTCAGGTCAAACTAAGTTTGCCCTGGATCTGTTATTGCATGTGTTTAGTATATGAATGAATCTGTTTGTCTTTATCTTGTTTTCTAAGTAGAATTCCTATTTGATTATTTTCTTAGGAATTTGAAGTCATTGCCAAAATTAAGCTCTTGCAATCTGCATGTAACAGCTATTGCATGACACCAGACCAAAAATTCATCCAGTGGTTCAAGAGACAGCAGAATTTAACTGAGGATGAGAGGTAGGTTCTCGGTGCAGCTGGCAAAGCAGGCTTTTCCCACCCCACACCCCCCACAGGTAGGTTATATCAGCCTTCAGCTCTCTTCCTACAGGAACTTACACACGCTCCTGCTCAAGGAGAGTGGAAATACATCTGCCTTCTGCTGAACAGCTGGAGAAAACCTCTTAAACACTTAGCAGGGTTTAGTTTTGAGATTGGAAATCAGGCTTCTGACTTTGAAATCTAAGTCTGTTGTGTCTGGGCTGTCTGTACGCCCGGACACATGCTTAAGGGACGTCAAGATGCAGTCGCTGAGTGTTGGGCTGGTGGATGTGGGCAGCAGGGAGCCAAGGCAACGCAGAGCTCACTGAGTACTCACCAGATCAATGTCTCCTGGGTGTTTGGGGTGGGCTTTGCAGCCCTGCTGAGTTCTGTGCTACTGCACGTGCTGCTAGACCAACCCAAGGCAATTTATTTATGGCATTTTAATATCTCCACTAGGTACCTGAATACCACTCTGCTGCACTAAGAGTGTAAGCACGGTTACATAGTGCATTGTACTGAGTCGTAGTAAAAAAAATGTCAGCTTAACCAAGATTCACATGTTAAATAGTTTATTGATTTTTTTTAAATAAAATTATTAATGCCATCCAAGAAAGCACTAGTTTTCAAAACTGTTATAAAGAAGTGAAACATCCCCTTCACCATGGTAAAATGTGGACAGAGCTATGTTCCTCTTCATGGGGTTGCAACCTTCTGTGAAGTGGGGATAACTGAAGGTTTCTCGAATTTTGAGATACGTAACTACTAGTATTGTCTGTAAAAATTAACCCAGTGTCCTCTGCTCTGCAGTTACAGCCTTTCACGTGAGATTGAAGCAGCCACTGACGCTAGCACCACATCACCAAAATATCGGAAAAGCATGGTGAAGAGGTTCAGCCTGTGAGTATGAGAGCGAGGGGCACTTGGTGTGTTAATATAAACCTGAATACATTGAACAAGCAGTGCTCATTTCACCACCTGAAAAACTTGGCTGGGGATCCAGACCACTGCCTTACTTTAAGGAGACACCATCAGCTAGAAATGCATACTTCTGCCTGAAACTGTTATAAGTAGTTGTGAGGATTATTAATGATGAAAGAGATTAGAAAGAAACAAGTCTTCCTAAGGTGTCAGAAAAAGGAACAGTTTTAGTGCTCTATTATAGATTCAATACCTATTGCATAATAACTTCCCTGACTGTAGAAGCAAAACAGAGTAAATGACGAGAAAGTCTGGCCTGTTATTAGTCTAATTTGCTATACACATGCAAAAATTCCTCGCGGGATTTCAATATGAAAATTAAGGTTAGCAAAAAGGCATTTGATAATGGAAACAATCTGTCTAACTGCCTTCAAGTTAGAGAAGGAAAAAAATCCTGAGGATGTGGTCCAAGTTAGTCTTAATATTGTTAAGGATTCAAACAGGAGGTGGGTGGAGAACAGGGGCATGCAGCTAAGCAGACACAGGAAGCGATAGACCAGCAGCAATTCAAGGAAAGCTGCAGGGAGTAACAGCAGAGATCAAGGCCTGGAGTAAAAATATCTTAAAGGTGAGAAATTTGACCCTGATGCAAGAAGAGATATAAAGGGACTCCCACATACCAGTGGCATGCTCAAGACGAGGGGGGAAATGATGACTTTAACAGCGCTGTCAGCTCTTAGCTCTCCTTCCCTGCTTGGTTCTTGTACCTAGTTTCCTCAGAATAGCCAGTAGCTGTTTACTTCAAGTCTACGCTACTGCAGGCTAGGGTCTGAAAGAAGAATAGAGGTTTTCAATCCAGAGTTTTGAGTTCTGATATATAAAAAAAAAAAAATCAGTGTTCAGTGCCTGAACTCTTGGGTGGCCTCTCTCATTTGTGTCTCCCTTCCACTGTGCAGTCTATATCTAAAGAATTGTTTCATCTGTACTCTGAGTGTATTTTGCAAATTAATACTGTAGAAAAGACTGGCATAATTCATCCCAGCAACAGTGAGTGACACCAGTGACACTTGTTTTAAATCATTAACAGCATGCTGATGTGGCATCTAATTCACCTTGCTTCTCTACCTCAAGTCTGTTCCCTTTGATGCTCCTCTAAGTTTATTTGACCTGCATTTAGAAATGAGTCTCGGAGAGGGAGAGCCTATGATTTACACTTCCTTGTGATCTCCTCAGTGTGTACATCTCCATTCAGACTGTTGGAGAGAACAGTCTCTGTGGTATCTGTGGCACCTTTAATGAGCAAAAGAATTTGCAGTGGGGATGAATTTGCCTTTTGAAGGCCTTTGCCAGGTGTCTGGCCATGCGTGACCTTTCACACACTGTTTCACTTACTCATGGTGTAGGTCTTGAGTAGGTCTGGAGCTGCTTTGTGTGAGATGCACCAGGGTGTGGCAGCAGTGTGCAGGAGCACATGAGGTGGAGCCAGCTGCCATGTCTCTAACGTGCACCTCCTCCCTTGGTTTGGAAATGCATCGGGTTTACAAACAATCATTTCCTCGCAAGTGAGTCTGAAAATTCAACAGACTGAAGAAGAGTCTCTTCTGTGATACTTGGGCATTAGCCCTGATTCTGGCCTTGCAGCTGGTGGGTTTGCTAGGTCAAGGAGGTATTGCGTTAGTGTGTAACACATGCTCTTGACAAACCATATAAACAACACGGAGGAAATGAAAACAATAGTCCATTCAAGATAGGAAAATAAAAAAATACATAAGAGATTTGAGCCAAGTGACAGCTTTGCTCTGCTCTGTTCTGCTTTCACTTACTGTCATGCTTTCTTTTCTATACTAGACTGTTTCAAGGCTCCGAAGTATCACCCACAACCTGTAGCACACCCATCAAAGAACAACCCCAAGCTGCTCCAGGTGGGAGCTCTGGTGAAAGCACAGACTCTGCCAGTGTTTCCTCATGTGAGTTCAATCACTCTGAAACTGACAACTCCTATGTCACTGCCATCGACGCTCCTGATGAGTCTGTTGGCACTCCTGATGAGTCTGTTGGCACTCCTGATGACTCCACCGATGTTCCTAATGAGTCCGTCGGTGTTCCCGATGAGCCTGCTGGCACTCCTGAAGAGTCTCAGAAAAAGGTATGGTCTGGGCCTTGTTGCCAACATAAATAGCTTGTGAGAGACTGTTGACTCTGCAGACAGGCCTTAGGCACTTGTCCAAGCCTGTTGGTCTTGACTAGAGCATTGCTTTTAGTGTAATGGAAAGGATCAAGAAAGAAATGTGGAAAAATGGAAGCAATTCAGTCGGCATTTTTGCACAATGCCTTTTAAGTTGCCGAGATACAAGGCACACTGAAATTCTCCTTCCCTGAAACCAGATTTTCTTGTGGTGCCTGGTGGTGGTTTTGGTTTAGGTGAGGCCATGGAGAAGCACAAGGTTAATTCTTTTTTCAGTCCCTCGTTGTGCTTTTTGAGTGGGAAGGGGCAGGCTCGCAGTGTTTCTGCCTTTGAGTCTGTGGGAAGTGCAGCGAAAAGCCCAAGCGTTAGGCTCGTTCACAACACATGGCAGCATGATGTGGACAAGAGGATTTATAAGCCCCCACAGACTAAAGCAAATGAAACAGGAGCCGGGATCAGCTGAAGAGGAGTAAAATCAAGAGCTAGTCATTTCCTCCTCGTCTAACTTGGGTTTGATGAGTTATTCTGCAGTTTGCAGCCTGCTGCCGTGTGCATCATGGTCAATCAGCTGTAGGTGGAAAAGGAAGTTTGACTTTAGCAGCAGTAAAGCTGGGCCTGCACTCTGGCAAAGCTGATTTCAGGGTGGAAAAGCTCACGTGCGTTAGTGACAGTATAATCCTGGGGAAGGCAGAGCAGGAGCAGCTCACCGAGCGATAGGCAGGTAAGGGCAGAGCTGGTCAGAGCTCACCAGCCCTGCAGATTTGCCCCCCTGCTGCCACGATGAACACCTGGCCTTGGCTCAGTTTAATTCTGCTGGTGAAGTTGGTGTGCGGTGCTGCTGCACCTCCGCCCGCGCGCCTGCTTGCTCTGAGCATGCGGGGCTGGCAACTTACCCTGAACTAGCGCAGCACCAAATCCCTTGCTTTGCAGAGAAAGCGAAGCCCTACAACCCTGCACACAGGCAGCTGGGACAGCCCACAGCAAAATGAGAATAACGCTAATGCTGTGAGCGATCCTGCTGAGAGCAGATGGGCCGGGCGTGTGCTGATAGCCAGAGAGACAAACTACAAGGACAGGAAACCAGCAGAAGGGATCTGATGGGGCACACATCAGGGGTGTCTTTCCCACAGGCTCTTCCTTTGTGAACTAAATTGTGTTAACTGTATTGTTGAAGCCCTTTTGAGGGATGTTTTGCTGAAGAGTGTTGGGGTTTAGCCTATGGGTATTTTAAATTGAATTGTACTACATGTTCTTAAATAAAATGAAGCACGAGGTCCCAGACACTGACATCCATAAATTGCTTAAACTGTTTAGCTGGAGCAGTTGTTCCAGTGATTTCGATAAGGAAATTGGAGAGGGAAGATCCTCACAGCAGTTTTTGAGCAAGGCAGATGAAGAGAAAGGTAAAAGCCTGAGCAGCAGGGGAAGGAAGGGGACAGTTTCCATCGAGGAAAGAATATTCAAGGAGAAGTGGCAGGCAGGGAGCAGTATCCGTATTTTCACCCAGAGCTGGTGCTCTGTTCCGTCCCGTTCCCTGGCTGGTTGCCCACAGCCTGATTCTGTTCGTTGTATCTGCTGCCACCTCCTGGCCTGCTCTTTCGGAGAGGCAAGAGCAAGGAAATAAGTTTTCATTAAAATGGTGAAATTAGTCAAGTGAAGTTCACCTTTTCTGGAGGCAGGGAATACCACTGCCAGACTGCTTGGCAGCATGTAGCTGGCTGCAGTTTTTGTATGTGCCTTCTGTCTTCTCAAGTTCTTCCTCCAGAATGATACACACAGACATACAAAATGTCCAGTTTATAACTGTGTTTTTCTTTCTTTTTGTTGTGTAGCTCTCTGAATCTTCTGAATCCTCCTCCTTCACTTCCTCCACCATGGAGACATCTTCCTCAGGGGTGTCATCTTTAACCTCACCCTCTACCTTGCCGTCATCCAACAAGAGCTCTGTCTCCGTGACACCCACTACCTCAAAAGCACTGTTCCCAGTTTACAACCAGCAGAACGAAGACATGTGCATCATCCGCATCAGCGTAGAAGACGACAATGGCAATATGTACAAGAGCATCGTGGTGAGTGGTGTGGAGCAGCAAAATGCTGCTGCTGGTGGTGGTGTTTTCATCCAGGATGACTTAAGTAAATGGTGCTTTTAAGTTTTGAGAACACCTACCTATTCACTGAGCCAACTAATCCAACCTGGCTTGGAAGGGAAAACGACACAAGTTACAATTCAAAATATGGGGAGCGTGGTATGAAGGAGAGATTTGAGAATAGCATCTTTGTGGAAGTTTCTGGTCTTGAAATTAAAGTTTTCATTTTATCAACAAGTTCCAAGCAAAATGTCCTGATCGAGTGCAGGCTTTTCTGCTGCTGCCCTTCTGCAAGCACTAGCTGCTTTTTGTCTAGCTTGGAATTTGTGTGCGAGTTTTGACACAAGATGCCACGTGCCAAGTTTTCCCTGGAGAAGCTTTCCTCAGGAGCTGGTTTCTGGAAACAGGGAGCTGTACCGGAGGAGGCTGACAAGCCCTTTCATTACGCTTCTCTCTGGGGCAAACGTTGCCAGACCAGCAGCAACCAGTATCCAGGTGTTTCCCCACATGCTGGTTCTGCGGAGGGGTTCTGGCAGTGCCGGGCCAATGGCCAAGGCAGCACAGGGCTGGCACTGGGCACTGGGTGACGTGACTCGCCTGCACACCATCTCTGCAGACAACTGACAGACACTCCCCCACTGAGCAAACCCCCCCGGTCCCTCAGGGCCTGTGGGCACCAAACACCCAGAGGCACTTCTTAGCATGTTTGGGTACCTTGTGATTGTAATGGTCTGACCTCCCCAAATGGCAAAGAGCTGCTCCCTAAGGGCCTGATAAATTCGGCTACTGGTGTGACAAATCTTCCTTGTGACCGTGCACGGCTCTGGAGGGAGCCAGAGCCACTTCCACAGCAGACCATAAACCCCGTTACAAAGCCAAAAATTTTTGCAGGATCTCAAAGAAAGTATTTAGCAGGGGAGAGTGCAGATTAATTAATATCTGCAAACAGCAGATGGGGCAGTTATTTATGTGGACTTTTCTGGCTAGTGAGAGCAATGTCTTACCTCTCAAAGTGTTTGTGGAGGAGATCAGATGCTGTGAGTTACTGTTGTCTCTTCTAGTACAGCGTCTGTCATCTTGAACGAAAAGAACACCACCACCAAATGTCACAAATACCATGTTTTAGTATCTAACAGTGCCTACTACTCTGTTAGTGACCTATCAAATTTTTTCAGTTCTCTGACCAAACGGCCCGCAGAAAGGCAGGCTTTTGCTGGATATTAAGTCATTGTATAGAGTGAACAAGCAGAATCTCTCATTGCAACTCTCTCTTTCAAGCTAACAAGCCAAGACAAAACTCCTGCTGTCATCCAGAGGGTGATGCTGAAGCACAACCTGGAATCTGACACAGCCGAGGATTATGAACTCGTGCAGATCATATCTGAGAACAAAGGTAGGGAAGAAAACTCTGCTGCTGCTTGGAAAGTTCTGCTGGAGGAAAGAAAAATGTGACGCAATGTCAGAAATGTCAGGGACATGTTGTCACAGCTGCCAGCGAGAATAACCCCCCTCGTACCTGCTACGCGGGGATGGTTTATCACACCCTGTCAGCGTATCACTTCACACAGGCAGAGCTTGTTCCCGAGTTGCCGGACAGCCCTTCGTACAAGCTCTGACCAAAGAGCAGCCACTCTCTTTCTCTTCCTGGGCCCAGCCTGCTGTGGGGGTCGGGGCCAGGGCATGCTCTCCCCAGGGATCGGGGCCCAGATTGGGACAGCCTCCTCTTGCTCTGGGCCTGCTCTCCATCTCCCCTCCTCTGCCACCTCGCTCCCCCTTTTTTTGTGGGACTGCTGTGTGGGTGCCACCCCACGCAGCTTTGGCCGACGAGGCCGAGCAGGACAGGACAAGGACAGGGAGCTGCCTCCATGCTGTCTGGTCACCCCCCGCCCCTGTTCTCTCTTGGCTTTCCTTCTGCTACATGCAATACTGCAGATTAATGCTTCCTCCGGTCACTCTTTTGCAGAGCTGGTGCTCCCGGACAACGCCAACGTGTTCTACGCCATGAACAGCCATGTCAACTTCGATTTCATCCTGCGGAAAAAAGCTTCAGCTAAGGGGAAGGTGAAAATGAGGAGCCGTTGCAGTCTGACACTCCTGAGAGCTGCCAAACGCGGAGGCCGGAGCAACCGGCCAGGCAACATCACAGTGTGAAGGGAGTGCAGGGCCCCGGGAGGAGAACCGGTGAAGAACGGCACCTTTCTACCTTTCTGCCACCCAGTATTACAGAATCACAGCAGAGGAGTGTATCAGTATTCAACTTGGAACAATATTTGAGGCCGAAATGCAAAATGAGCATTTGGAGGATTGCAGCCAGAGGTGTGCTTCTCCTCCCTTGCAGTGGCCCGTGGACAGACTGACATGGACTTACAGAACAATATGGACTGGAATATGTTTGTTACTGTTTTGCACATTAGCTTAGGAAGGTGAGAGCCCCTGTTAGAGGGGAAAACAGGACTTGCAACATTTGTCTTAAGGCCACCACACAAGCCAACTCTTTTTGTGAGAAAACATTTTCCTTTGTGCCAGTATTACACAGAAGAAGAAAGTCTAAATTTATTTTTATAAAACTGGAGAAGAAAAGTTTCAATACAATTTCTGCCTGAACCAAGGAGGAGGCCCCAGCCAGCCTCCAGCTGACTGACGGGAGCACTGGTTTGCAGAAGCTGTGGGTGAGCGGAGTGGCCGGAGCAGTTGCTGCCTCCAGGAGGTATTTGCATTCACAATAAAGCAGGGTGGGTACGTCCCCAAAACACTCGTCGCCAGAGACAGCAGAATCTGCAAGCGTGTGTACTGCTTTCACACAGCTGGCAAACTTTTTTTTGCACTTGTTCCATGCCAGAAAATTTCCTATTTTGGGATTTTTTTTTTCTCTTTTTCTAAAGAACTTTAAAAGAATGGACTGCACTTGCTTTTGGATGAATGTCATGGTTTGTTCATGAACACGGCAAACACACACTACTTGTCTGGATTTAGGTCTTGTCTTAATGCTACTCTAGGGTGGTTTTCCTTTTAGTTTACTAACCACATGAACAGAAGTCAGTGCCTTTTGCGTGTACTCTGAAATGATTGACGTACCTCTTTGTAATGTGCAATGATGCTTTAAGAGCAAAACTTTTTTAACTCACATTTTCATTCATGATGGGCAACTACACGACCTTTTATTTTAAAAGTGGGTATTGAGAGGAGACAGACAGGTTATAAACTTTACCCCAGCCAACCAGAGATTTTATATACTTGTAGCATTACTGTGCAGAACCTGCAGGCATCTCCCCTGTCCATGGCAGGAGGGTTGGAAATGGATGATCTTTAAGGTCCTTTCCAACATACATCCATTAAATTAATTTCAAATTAATTTCCTGACATGGTACCGCCTTTCAGCTGGAATGAAGAATTCAGCTGGAATAATGTATTTATTTGTTCTCGGTGACACTCTAAATTAAAGTTACTTCTTGCGTCTCTTCCCAGAACATACGCTTCCTTGAGCGGATAGTTACAAGTTTTATTTTAAAAAGCCATACATTAGACATTGGATTGTAAGCAGTCTTAGATACACATTAGTATTAGTTAAAATAAATTCAAATACTGAATTTTATACATGCCTGGGCCTTTCCCCCGCTCCCAGTTCTGTAGCACTAATTTTCAAAACTGGGCTCAGGTTACATTAACAATTGGTGATAAATTCATAATACAAACAATGTTGAGTTGTACTCCATTTTATGTTACAGGAAGATTTATCACCTCTGTTTACAAGTAGCACCGTGTAGGTCCTAGTCTGAGTAGGTTAAATAAGTATTCCAGTAGTATTTTTGTTGTTGAGAGGGTGAAGATGGTGAGTTTGTAACTGAGCCTTAACCGTCGCCCAGAGCCAGGGCGAGATGACAACAGAAGTTCGGTTTTCTTTGCATTTCAGTGTAAGCATGCATTGATGTCTGTACAGTATCACATTTCACATATGGTATTGCCCACTCCGTGGTTGTATGTCTGTATTAAGCTGAAAGGTGAATGTTCTAGTTTTTAAAATGACACCTCCAAAAGGTTATATATGGAAGAGATTTTTTTTAATTGCTTACCTGTAATCTTTATACAATAAGTATATAAACTTTTTTTTCCGCTAATATTTGCCTGGCGTTCGTCTATTTTCTTTTAATGACTGCATGTCAGTTGTGGGTTTTTTTATACCTCACACCTCTTCCCTCCCTGCCACTCTCTCCAACTTTGTCACTTTTACTGTTTTAACTGTTTTCCACTTCCTTCAGCTCCCACCATGCATCCTCCCTGGCATCAGAGAACTTGAAACACATTTTACCTGCAACCCTTCAGCTGCAACCTTCCTGCAGCAGGTACTCTTCAACATCGCATCCCGTAACAGTTCTGTGCCATTTCTAATGCTGTCAGTCTTACTGTTATGCTTTTGTTTTTTTTAATTCCTAAAAGTTTTTTTGAGGCTGGCTTCTGCGTTCCATCAGCAGTGGGGCAGGAAGGGTTGTCCACATAAACCAGTCCCTTACCTACGTTACCCATCGATCAACAGCAGCTAATAATGAGCCGTAGGTGGTCCAGGCGCATGCTGTAGGAGTGCAATAAGCAATGAGCTTGTTGAGAGCTAAAGGGAAACGTCAGCAGAGCAAAAGCCATCCCAGTGCACACCAACCTGCTATTGCCATGGAATCTTTGGTGCTATTTTCTGAGCTTTCAGTGTTGTGATTTCTGTTGTAACTAGCTGGGTAACTTTGATTATACACCAAATTTACAACAACTTCTGCATGAAATCATTCTCTTCTGGCTCAGTGAATGATTTCTGCAGCAAGCGAATATGAAAACAAATTGGTTTGAGTGGTTCCATCTTCTCCCCATTGTCCCCATTGTGGCATTCTTTCCTCCTGGCCTCACAACCATTAGCTTGTTGGGTTCCCCCTGCCCATGACACAAACATTTGGAGTTTACATCACAGCTGCTGCTTCTGCCTTTAGGCACAGTCCCTCCTCCCCTCAGACATCTGCCATTTCACAAGTCACTTCAGCACTGGGGAAGTCCCCTAAAGCTGCCAGAGTCCCACTGTGTGTCCCTGAGCTTGGGCCTTTGTCACTAAGGGGCCTCATGTTACAATAGCAAAGGCGAAAAAAAGGTTACCATGAATTGAAGCTGCCTCCTGCCTTCTCCTACCTAGGGAGATAAAACACAACCCAACCTGACTCCATTTCCTTCAGGATAAATACAATCTACTTGTGAACTAGGAATTTTGTATTGAGTACAACGCCACTTTTCCTTTTTTAAACAAAAGCAAAGACAGAGCTGTTAGGTTACAGGCAGTCTTATTGCAGATAATAATTTTTAGAGCCTGTTATCATAACATTTCTTGTGAACAAGCTGCCTTTTCAGCT
>NW_010125257.1:0-28617 GCF_000699245.1 Pterocles gutturalis
TAATTTATACATACATATATGTATAAATATGTCTACGTATTTATACATATATAAATATAAATAATTTATACATACATATATGTATAAATAGATATACACATACAAGTATCAAATAACAGAACTAAAAAGACACTGATCTATTCTTGCTTCTTTGTGATGTATACGGAAGGTCTGAAAGCATGTTGTTTTCTTTATCCTGGAAATATTAGAAATGTCAAGTTTGGGCTATCCTCTCTTTGCTGGAAGACTTCTTGGAGGTATAAAGCCATAGCTAAAAGAGCTTCTTACCTGCTGATTGAAGGTTAAAGTCTACGACTATAGATGGAAATAAAATTTCTCAGCTATTTAAATTAATTATGTATTACCAACAGATAAGTTTAAAATAGTCCAAATAAAAAGCAGACTTCAATTTATCTTTCAAGTGGCAGAGAATTCCTGACAGAAACAATTTCAAACAGAAGGCACAACATAAGAAAAAAAAAAAAACTTCAGTATGAACAAAACATCAATTCAAAACTCCTTTATACTACCTAAAAAGCAATAGAGAATGTAATCCTTTACACGTATACAATTACAAAAACACTTATTTGATTCACTGATGCTGTAGAAGTGAAACTGTATTATTTACCAAGTTTACCAGTTTGAAGGCACAATAGCTATCACTTCATCCACATCCCATTCTATTTACAGTGAAAAACAAAGATCTCTAAGAAAAAAAGGAGATAAACACAGATGCACCCTGAGAAGTGAAATTTCACAACGTTTTGAAATATTGTTCTTTGTAAACTCCCGTTATCTGAACCTGTGTTCTCCTGTAACTAGAATAATAATGTTTAATACTCAATTACAATGAAATATTACTTGTAGTTAAAAAAAAAGTTAAGAATTAAGTTCTTAGAAAAATAAATCAACCCAAACCTGATTGAAAGAAATGAGGTCTCACAAAGAATCACACCAAAGCTGACATCTGTCAGTGTGGAGAAAAAGAAAAGTAAATCAATCTAAAGATCTCTGACAATGTCCAGTTCTCTGAAAAAATAAATAAATAAATGGAATGGCATAATCTAGTTGGAAATCCCACAGTGCCATCTGTGTGGAGGAAAAAAAAATAATCAAAAAGCCAACTGCGCATGCCCTTCTTTGGATCTAGAATTCCCAAAAGATTCTGTAAAATTTAAAAATCTGAAGAAAAAGGTCCTTCTACAAAATCAGGTATATATACTGTAGCTGTTTCATGACATGGTTTATAAAGTATTGGCACCAGCACATAGAGTTCAAAGCGTTCATTCAGGAGTCACTGAGATCATCAAATCTTCAATGATCCATTACAGTCCTCTAGTAGCAGTTGGTTATTTACTGCATAAACTGAAGTACTCTTTGCCAGTGATCTTCGGTACAATAATGTACTTGTGCCAGACAAAATATTTTCCTTCTTATTCCAGTAGGTAATAAGTGCCATCAATACAAGAACAGTGGAGCCAATATCAAATGACAGGCTATATTTCATGGTCCATATTCATCAACAATGGCTAAAAAGGTAAAATTCCCAACTCAAGCTGTACATATCTGTACTCTAGCAGGGGTACTCAAGAAAAGAGAAATACTTCATGCAAGGATGTGCAAATGGAGGAAACCTCTAGAATTTGTCCATCGACAGAGTTTCCCTTCTTCAGAGGCTAAACAGTATTAAAGTGGGAGGGGGCAACATTACTTTGAGCAGTCACTGCTTGGAAAAACAAAAAAAAACCCCAAACCAGAACAAACCCAATACTAAGGGTTGGTGATTATTAAATCACCAAATCATATTGCCCTTGTTTCAAACTCACTGTATTTTCATTGCTGTTTTACTGAACAAAATGCTTGTCTTTACACTTGACAGCAGATTTGATGCCAGTGGAAGGGACAGTTGCTAATGCATTATCCTAAGTTCTATTTTTTACGGTACTTTGCATGATAACCAGATGTCTCACAAATCAAGCCTTGACAATGACAGAAATTTGAAAAGAAAATTGCTCTGGAGTTTTCTACACATTACCAGTTATGACACTAAGTACCTGGCTCAAACTTTATAACCAATACCAAGAAGCAGCTGGCAATTTTCTCCTTCGTTTCCGCTCTACGTTGAGGTGGAAGGTTCCTGCATTTATCTGTTGTGTCGCTTAGGCTGGACTGTAAAACATCACTACATCTATTTCAGGTGGAGGAAGTGAGAAGAACATATCAGATAGAATTCATTGCCAAAAAAATGAAGACGACAGAGTGTCTTTTCAATCCTTTCTTATACAAACTTGAAAAGGTTTTCAAACAACTAATTATAGGCCAGATCACAACATCTTATGCTGCAGGCCAAACTAGAATGCTACAGTATTTGTGTATGTATATACATCTGTAGGCATTTATATACACACACACAAACACACATACATGAAAAGGAAGCACCCATCTTTTTCTTACTGCTAAATACTGATCTTCTGCTTTCACCTGGATATTAACATAGTTTATTGTGTGCAACACCCTATAAAGGGATGTTTAAGATGACCTTATTCATTTTCTTCTCATTAAAGCCACACATATGGCTGCCATTTAAAAACATGCAGTGCCACCAATTAACACAGAGTAAAACAATTCTTAGGTACAATATCAACTCTAAGAAATGCATACTGTATTTAAATGTATTTTACCCACTTCTGTAGATATTTCCACTATTTCATAGCGGATTTATATTCTTCTTAAAAAAAGTCAGCACAAATTCACAGGAAACAACTCTGTCAAGTGAATTCCACAGCAGCATATGCAGTGAGTCACTGGGTGAAACTCTTTTTTATGAACACATTAGGAAAGTTGGCATTCAGTTCTAGGACAACTCTATTATCAATCTGTGAACAGAAGGACACATCGAGTAACGAAAGATCTTTACAAGACTCCAGCAATTTTCTTAAAGATGCAGGGCTTACCATCCTCGTCCCTGTTCAAAAACAAAAAAAGAAATAAAACACATTTCAAGGTTATGGAGAATAGCCTTTTTTTTTTTTTTTTAAAGCTGTTAATGCCATGTCATTAAAAAAATGCTACTATAATACAATTTTTATTTCAATTAGATTTAGAATTAAAAGCTTCTCAGAGACAGTGCAGAATTTTTGCTTTTAAGGAGCCTGTTGTACTTTACTAACACAGCTGCTTAAGTAACTCCACCACTTTCTACTTGTGGGCAACTTTACAACTTCAAGGGGAATTTCTAACTACAGAAGCTGACCCCAAGTACCCACAGCTACAAGACCTCCCAGTGACCAGATGATGGGCTTTGCCAGCAGCATGCTACATTCATGCTCTCATGACTCTCCTGCTGCCTGCAATGACTGGCACAGCACATGAGATATTATGGGCTACTCCAATTCCAAATAAATCAGCAAGGCTTCTAGGACTTTAGAGTAAGTATGGGTATTATGCACACACAGGGGCAGTTGTTCAAAAGACTACCAATCATATCTATATATACACTAGCTGTAAGAGAAAACACACTGTTTACCCCTGTTAAAAACATGACCACACTGGCTGAACTCCTCAGTGTCACACAGGCTCAGCTCAAGCACGGGATGGAGTCAGGAAGCAAAAGTTTTAAACACAAATGTGTTTACAAGCATGCATCCACACACCCATTATAGCTGATGGAAATCCAGTCAGTGCATCAACGGTGCTCAGTACATGAGTCAGCCGACTGGGCACTGTGATATGATTCAGTTGCCTGAAATGCCTAGTGCCCCTTGGGGTTCCTTACAAACACCCACACAGAGCTGGCAGACAGGACACTGGACCCAGAGGAGGAGACCCATGCCTTACTGGAACGCCTGGAAGCCAGGCAGGTTACTCTGTGCAAGTGAACCAAGTCTGGAGGCTTACAGTAGGCTAAATTGCTCATCAAGCTCTCCTGGCTCTAAGAAAAGTTCATACATCCAACATGACCACTGGTAGACACTTCAACCTACACAGTTCTATCTTGAGCTGAACTGCACCCCAAAAAACTGTCTAGTCCAGGACCTTGTCTATGGCAAGGGGCAATAATGCTTCCCCACAGGATCTCTTTCCTATGAAACAGTAACTAATATAAAGCCACCCCTCATAGGCTTAGTTAATGTTATTTTGCCTTATTTTGCAGCTATTTTGCACTTGATGGAACAGATTTCCTCCTGCTTTATTACCTGTTTCCTAAGGATTATAAGATCATTCTGCAGTTTTTCATCATGAAATTCTTCAGCTTAAGATTTTTATACCCTGAATACCTGTGCATTACTCTCTGGTACGGCATTATTCACCCCTTTGCCTGCATTACTTATAAGCAGATCAGTACAGACCCCTGGTGGCTATAGTCGTGACCCAGTTTCATTGTGAAAAGAGATAGGTTCTTATCCTCTGTTGTCTTTGAAACACTCATTATCCAAGAGAAGACAGGTAAGTTACAAAAGCAGAACAACCTTGGCTAAACCTTTTGAAAATCCAATCCTCTATGGACTGGATCAGTACTCACCTTCACCAAGAACTCCAAGGAATTAAAAAAAAACTGGAAAGGCGTAACTATACTATCCTCACAGGGATGCAGCTCTCCTTCATAATATTGTAATGGCCTTCATGTCCACTGACTGACTGACTTTCTTATGGTTGCAACCAGTTTACACGGAGCAAAAGCCAATCTTACTGTTTTGCACCTTCTAACCTGTGCCCTTTAGAAGATGTGCCATGTTTGTAACCCTTCATTCCTCTAGTGCTGAAGCTGATTTAAGTGACACATCACACACCAGAAACAAGACTTCCACAGCCCTGTATTTAAGCTGATTTAGAACTGCTGCATAAATACCATTTAGTCCTAACAATTTATTATTGTTCAATGTATTGATTTGTTCAAAAGCTCTCTGTATTGGCATTCCAATTTAAGGCAGCTTTCTGGGCTAATCTCCTGGAAAGAATGGCTCTGATGTAGCAGCCTGCTTGATCCCCCTTGCCATGAACATTAAAGGACAGGCAACAGTTCTGCAATGGCCTTCTTCTATCTGAACGATCCTTCACACCTGGAGTATCTACCAACCTCAGTAACTTTCTTGTAAACTTCTTCTAACACATCTGAAATACAGTTTTAGCATTTACTTTCAGCCAATGGTTCCTTAATATCTCTTACTGCCTTACTGTGCTTTTGTTTCACTTTCCAGAGTTCATTTTCCTATTTTCCTTCTCTGAACAGGATTCATTTCCAGAAAGATGTCTCTGTTTTCAGTAGGCTCCTGCACTCTTCTGCATAAGGAAGGAGGTATCTAAGTGTGGTCTTCACTTCTTCTATGGTAGGCTCTTAGATCAGTTGCTTTGAGGCATCAATTAACATCACACAAAAACAGTCTGCTATCATGTCCTCAAATTCTACCTCACCTACACGGACGCAATCAAAGCTTGTCATTATTACTGTGATTTTTAAATGCCTTATCTTTGTACGATCACTGTCACCACAACTTGTCTGGTGCTTGATATAACAGCCCCTGTGGCCATACACAGAAATTCTGTAACACACTTTAGTTATCCACTTCGCTTGACCATGAACTTTACCACAGTACCACTGTCTTACCATCAAGATCTACTCTACCATTCCATCTGAAACTCTAGGGACAACACACACATTATGCTACTCATCTTTTTTCCACCAAACCTTAAAATTGCTACTGCATCAGCACCTTCATTTAAAACCAATCTCATTTACGCATCACAGCTTTTACGGTTCAAGATCCAAATGTGTGTTTCTACAAAAATACTAGATGTAGATGCCTTGCCACAGATTTTTTTGTGTAGGATGTTCTTCATTCCTTCCTACCTGAACTTTGACAGTTCTCCTACCATTTCATCTAAGACTAAGATTTTTAATGGATTTGTAACTAAGCAGGCCACCTTAAATTGCATGTTTTTCTGCACCTGTTTCTTTTTTCCTCCTCAGACTTAAAATTTTATGTTAGGAAATACATTTTTTCTAAAAGCCAAAAAGGCCATCAGTCTGGCTGGGGTTTGGCCAATCATACCATGGGCTAAGCAAATATCATCCACAGTCTCGCTTTTATTTATACAATGTAAAATAGTGATGTATCTTTCTTAAAAGCACATTCAAAAGCATTTCAGAAGTGTAATATAACACATTTTTATTTGCTTTTGAAAGACCATGTATCCTGCTAGTTACCCATATAGTGCATTTTTCTAGAGTTTGAAGGCTTTTGGATTTTTGTTATTTATTACAACTTTTCACACATGGACTAATTGGCCATTTCTTAAAATAAACACATAACAGGTATATTAAAATTTGCTATTTAATTTTGTTGTTCAGTTTATCCTCTGGAAAAATTATCTGGCACCACCTTTGTAAAAGACACTTCTGACTAATGATTTATTTGCTAGAACAATTATGTTTATTAGCTGTAAATTATTTCATTTCTATCTACCACATATCCAAGTCTTCAAATTCTAGAGCTGTTCAGGAGACCTGTGTATGATGGCTACAAAAATTGCCGGAGCCCAAATTTCTAGGGCCAGGGATACTACTACGCACCAAATAAAATTTAAGAGTAGAGGTCCTGAAAAGAACTAGCACTATTCTCAAAAAACATTCTTACTTTTCCTTTCCTTCCCATAGACCAGCCAGATTAGCCTTTTATTCTTTACATTTTATTCAACCTATTGCACACAGCTCAAATTCAAAACGTTAACATGCTACATATTTCCATGTTTGAATTGACTAACTGTGTGTTGATGCTCTCAAGATAAAACTGAAAATTTTGACAGCTGGCAAGGGGGCAGCTGGGTTTTGCGTTGCTCAGGAAGGTGTGGGAGGTGTTGGTATGTAGATAGGAACACATGAATTTTACTGTAACAAGGGTGTCTACTTTTCATTACTCCTTCTGTGCAGGACAGAGGCAGTCCGGACTTTTGGGGAGCAAGGTTAAGACGACTTATTCTTCATCCTTGACAGCAGCTGGCAGCCCCACAGCAACAGAGCTAAGCAGCTGATATGATGTACAAGAAAAGCTTTTGGCACTGCCAATTCAGGTTGTCATCTAACTCGTCACATTGCTCAACACTGATCACAGTTTGAAGACTAGTTTTTAACTACAGGTCTAGAGGTGTCCATTTAACTTTTGATAGCACTGGATGATGCACTGCACCGCTACAAAACTGTCAGATGATCACAGCTGGATCGTTCTACTGCAGGGCGGAAACGGGCCATGTCAGTCAGTGGAAAAGATGTGGACACAGAAGTAAGTGATACTTGTAAGCAGGCAGCTCAGTATGTCATGGGTAAAAGAAAACTCAGAACAAAAACTTCAAGAAGCACACCCTCATGCTCAGTGACACACTTACGTCATGTTTTCTCTTCAAATTGTTATAATGCAGCAGATATGGATTCAACCTATGATTAACTTTTTTTTTTTTTAACAGAAATTAGCGTTCTGAAGTATGTTTCACACACCACAAACAGAGCCACTCATCCAACAATGCTCTACAGGGGCCAATAAGTTTATGGAGCCCTTGAAAACCCGCATTTTTCATCTTCTTCAGAGTCCTCTGATTCTGTAACATGGGAGCTGCCAAACAATAATGGAGAGGCTAAGCAAAGGACAGATGGGTAGCAAGCCACAGGACCTACCACCTGAAAACAGCATCCAGGGTATATATAACATTCATTTCGTAACACTTAAGCGAACGACACACAGTTCAACAAGATTTCTTTCAGAGGCTTAGAGTGCTCCAGTCCTGAAGCTACCGTGGTGATAAATAATCTGTAACTGAAACAAGAAGTTTTCCCTGACAAGTTCGTAAGTTCTAACAACTGCAGAGAAACCAGCATATTATTGTAAACACTGGTGACTACAGTGCAAGGTAAGACATTCTGATCCCTACTTAGGTAAGTGCCTGTATACAGCAAAAAACCTCAGGCTTTTACACAGCTTTGTTGAAGCAAAAGAAGTTCTCTTACAGCACGCACTGCTAACCTATCAGCAATCCTCCTATACCCTTCACAATACATGAACAAGACAGACATTTCTGTACTTGGGAGATGACAAAGGATATAATGAGAACACCTCTCATTCATTCACATCACAGAGAAGACCCACTGTTCAAGGTTACTCTTGCAAAGCTGAGCACTGACCTCAGGCTTCTAACAGCTTCAGACCTGTTGTCACACTTCTTCAAGAGGACAAAAACATATTAAGCATTTATGTAGCTTATAGTAACAGGATGACCCTACACCACCTGCCAAAAGTTAAAGCACATACAGAGATTTATGGCTTTCTCGGTACTCCTGCTCTGTAAGAGACTAGCTCTTCAGTTCAGACAACAGAGACTTCTGCACTCACACGGGAACACCTGCCAACTCTACCTTCAGATGACCCGATGTGGTTCTACTTGACAACTCTTTCATTTAATCACTGACTGTAATGGTTCCCACAGTCAGACAAAGAAATGAACACAGTTCCCTTGCTGTTGCCAAAAAAGCTGGGTAACTCCTTCACATATATTGTATCACCTTGTACTGACTTATTTACAGCACAAGAACTTTTTTTCACCCTTACTAAGTATTCCTCTGAAGGAAGAAAGCAAGGTCTGGAAGTTGGATATTAAGGTTTTTGCTAACATCTTGCAGATAATTCAACTGGATATCCTCCAGAGAGCACCTATCTGAACTCACCATGCAGTCTCACTGGGAAAGGTTGACTACAAATCCACTTGACTCAGGGATACTGGTAAGTGCCCAGGTGTCCTGGGTTCAGCTGAGACAGAGTTAACCTTATTCATAATAGCTAGTAAGAGGCTGTGTTTTGGACTTGTGCTAAGAAAGCTGAAAACAGTGATGTTTATAGTTGTTGCCTGGATATGCAAGGACATTTCAGCTTCTCTGCTGTTTGCAGGTGCAGGAGAAGCTGCGAGGGAGCACAGCCCCAGTTACTAGCCCAGGATTTGATCTTAAGTTTGGGACTGAGACCCAAAGTGGTCAACAGTCTATTCCATAACACACACGTCATGCCCAGTATATAGGTGAGGGCCCTCCGGAAGCTCATCCCTTTTTTTTCCAGATCCCTTTTGCCTCTGGGTCATCTCTCTTTCTAGGTCAGCTCTCTCGGGGTGGTCCCTCTTGCTGGGTTGTCTCCCTCCCTTGGTCAGCTCTCAGTCTGGGATGCTCGGGCTCTTATCTCTGCTCCAGGAGTGTGGTTTCAGGACTCTCCCTGCTCTGGGATCATTAGCCAGGAATGGGCTGAGCCTTGGTCATCGGGTGGTGAGCAGTATCACTGTGTATCACTCATTTGTATATATTATTTTTAATATTACTGTAGTTCAGTTATTAAATTGTTCTTATCTCAACCCATGAGTCCTTTTTTTTTCCCCTTTACCCCCTTCATTCTCTCCCTCATCCCCAGGACGGGGGGCAGTGAGCAAGCAGCTGTGTGGGGTTAGCTCCCAGCCAAGGGTAAACCCATCACACCAGGGAACAGAACAAACTCCTTTTCCATGTTCCACAAAAACATCAATAAGGTGTCAAACTGAATTCAAACGTGAATTCAAATGCTAGAGAAGTGTAGCAACAACTCTTCACTGCCAGCAGAGAAGCAACAGAAGTAGCAGACTATTCGTAGGCTTAACACATCCCAACTATTCATTGAGCAGCCTCTGGTGTAGTGAAAAGGTCAGACCACTCTGTGGGCAGACATAACGCCATTGTAATAGAAATGCATGGAAGTGGGTGATCAGGAGAACTGACAGGAGTACGTGTTTATGAAAGACTTCATTCATTATGCCATTTGGAAATTTTTCATCTCTGAATAGGGAAATGTGCCCTTGTAATCTATCTACAAAAGAGATTCCCTTAGGGATATGCAAAATACACTACCTCCTGCGGACATATACATCACGCCTCTACAATTTGTACTAGGTGGAGTTAAGTTTTTATCTGTCCATTCTCCTCTCCCATATTGGTCAGAAGGCAACTTGCTCAGTCAGAGATGAGTAAAACCGTATTTCATGACAGAAGAGTGTACCAGCTATACTAGGAGTGACAATCTGAAGACATATGGTAACTTTTTTGTACTGACAAATGCTGATAGCCTTAAACTTGCTTGGAACATTATTCGAGTTGAGGGCTCTCAGTTCTTTTCAGCATCTCTCTCAACCTAAATGTAATACTTTCATTAAGATTATTAAATATTAAAAATACACAGTGCAGCTACTTTATTCCCTTTCATTTAAATCTTCCTTTTCCAGCTGACCCTGTGAAAATAAGCCAGTGAAAGCATGAAGAAATTTCTCCCACACTGATGTCACAAATATCCCTGCTGTCCTACATTATTTTAACAAGAAAACCTCATATTCCACCATAAAAAGAATAAGCACAGTATCATGTAAAACTACGTTTCTCAAAGTCCTTACTCAAGAGTACAAAGTATATTCACTTTTGATTTCTAAAAATATTTTTCACTATAGAAGCTGCAGAGGATTATAAACTTAAGATTTGCTATGCTTTTTGGTCCTCATCACTTCCTTCCCTCCTTAGTAGAAAGTCCATTTTAAGTTTTGCTGTTAATTACCTTTTCCTCTTTAATGAGTCAAATTCACTTCCTGGTAAAAGTAACAAAGAAACTAAATATTGCTTGGTGTATCTGTATTGCACAAAAGCAGAAATCTGTTTACTGATCACAGACTTGCACTATAAATATACTTTGTAACACGTCACAGAAATAAAACAACAAAAGCAGAAAGAAGGATAAGAAATTGGATCTTCTGATAGTCAAAACGGAAAGATTTCGGTTAAAAAACTAATGGTCATGAAACAAAGTTTTGCAAAAATCTTGCACTTAAAATCTCAGTTTAAGTAATACATTCTAAGCAGTCAAACTACATGATTGCTATAAATCCACTGGATTCTGAGTCAGGAACACACTGCAGTGAGTAAAACTTCCCTCCATTTTTTTCATATGCTTAACCACAATTTTAATAAATATATATTTAAAAATATGTCTGGAAGACAGTTTTGTCTTAAGGACTCCTTTTTAACTGCAATGCTTTTGAGACACAGTAAGACAAATACCATTACTCCTACATTTTCTTACCCAATATATCCAGCTGCCGTAAACGCGTACAATTAGTAGCAAGCTCCTCAATGTCTGTATCACACACCGACCTGTTGGCCGTAAGAAAGAGCTTTTGCAAGTTCGGGAGTTTACGTGCAAGGTTCGTGAAACAGCCTGTGCTGCTCTGTAACGTAGGGCACCAGCCAAGATCAAGTTCTTCCAAAAGCTGGCAGCCTGAAGCCAATTCTGCTATTCCACTTTCAGTTATGTTTTTACATCTCCACAAATCCAGACTGCGAAGCTTCTTGCATTTTGCTCCCATCATGCTTGCTATGAGATCATAGTCTTCAATCTGCAAGGAAAGCAAACACTTTGTCATGTACACCATCTTTCCAGACACACATAGGTGTTTCAAGATTTGCTTGCTAACACACCTACAGATCTGTCTTAAGCATTTGTCATTTCTAAAGAGCTCTGAAAATTATTCATTGTAGAGTATACAGTGAGGTCTACTTTTACAAAAGACAAAAAATAAAATAAATTTCCTATCAACACTCAGAGTTAGGTACTTTTAAACACACTTAAAACTAAGGATCAGTGAAAGTGCAGTGAAAAGTTTATTTTCTTTGAAAAGCCCTTTTTTTTTGCACAGTTGTTTTTCCTTTAAAGGATGATTAAACTGTTCTTATGACCATAGGCACTGCAACCACAAGCACATGCAGACTGAAGAATGTGCTTATTTCCATTTATTTCCATTCTAGGTTGATCAGTTGCTGCGTTTCCTTATGAAAGTCTTATTAGTGACCTTGGACAAGTCAAAGGGACTGAAACAGGGTCCCACTATGAATGAAATCCATAAAACCACAGAAAGACAAGGACTGCTGGACAAATGTACTCACACTGCGTTCCTATTCTGCCCATGAATCAAAGCAAGAAAGGCTGAGCCCATTCTACTTCATTGCTTGCTTCTTGAACTACAAGTAGTGTCAGCTAAGTCTTCCCAATGAGTTATCTGTCTACCACCAGGGACAGCAGCAGCCAGAACCCCGCTACCTACAGCTCTGGCATGCACATGCCACACAGCTCAGATGAGTTCCCTGCAGGAACTGCTATCCCTGTACTCTCTTTCTTTAAATCCAAGTGTGTGCTCAGCAAGTCCATGACTCAAACGGCTTTTGCTGAAAATATTTATCTTTTGGTTATTACTGTAGGGTCAGACACAAGCTTTACTCTGCTAGGAGTGATGATTTAGTCTGAATAAAAATAAGTAAGTCTTGATTATTAGTTTTGGAAAGAAAAAGTGATTATGCATATAAAGAATGCCCCAAAAATTAGGAACAGGTTGAAGAACTATGAGAAAGCCTACAAGCTGTTTAGGCTTACTAAACTAGCATGCAACCCTTAAGTACATGACTAAGCTGCATTCCTCCCAGACCTTTCAAGAGAGTATAGTATACCAACCTAGCATTTAACATGTCTTTGTGAAACATAAACCTAGGTCTAGTTCCAAAGCAAGCACGCACACGTGCACGCACCCACACACCCAACCCCTCCCACGTACTGTAAGTACTCACCATGACGCAGCTGCCCAGGCTGAGGTGCTGCAGCTCCGAGCAGAAATTCAGAATACTGAGCAGGGCTGTTTGCTGCCACGGGGGAACAGATCAGAAGGAAATACGGAAAGTGAAACAAAGAGAAGAGGTCAATTAGACATTAAAGGCTGTCACCACATTTCCTGAAATACAGCTCAAAACTCTGTTACAGACACCACAAATGCCACCTAATGAGTCCCTCGGTACTCTACCCATTGATCGGCTCAAAGCAACGGTAATCGTTACAAACCTTTATGCAAGTCGCTTTGGATGTGGTTTTGCATTGCCCTGAAGATACCTACACACCCATGACCTATCCGCTCATTTCCCACAGGAAAGCTGCTGAAGAAGTATGGCAAGTTCGAACAACTGGCAAGGCCAGCACGAAAACACAGAGGGCCAGCGACACAGCAGCAGAAGAGCGGAGGCTCTGACATTCGCTGATGGGCTGCAGCCTGATGGAACTGCCAATAGAGCTGTGCAGCATCAGGAGCGAGCTGGTGACTTTAATGTCAAAGGAGTCTCCGTGCTGACAAGGATGCTGACAACCATTGAGCACCTGTCACTACTTGCATACAGACTGAAACAGACATAATGTGTATTTTACCATCATGTTCCTGCCATTTCACATGGCCATTCTTTTCAGAAAGTACTGCACATTGCTCAGCTTGAAATTGGACTGGAACATCAGACACATCTGACAAACCGCAAAGTACACAGCTGTTCTGTTCCACAACAAAGGAAACTTCACAGGTTTTTATTTGTGTTTTAAGACACAGAAAAGACTCTTCTGCATTGTCTGTAGCCATATTTTGGTTTGCAGTTGGAAATACAGTGCAAAAAAGAACATAGTCTGGGATTCACACCACAAATAGCTGTGCTTCACAGTTAAAACATTCATCACTTTGTTAGGACTTTGTACGAGCTTGAAAACAGGAGTAAGTTTCACAACATATTAACAATAAAAGTCTGTGGATTTCTACAGGATATACAAGGGTTTCCAGCAGAAAACAACCAAGCAATATCTAAAGGACAAAGTAATCTACTGCTAAGAAATAGAATACCTACAAGAACACTAGTCAACAACATTTGTACCCATGAGTATTAAAATTTATAGTTTTTAAAAAATATATAAATTTACTTGTTTTCAGAAAGTTTAAAGTTAAATGCTTTACTTAGTTTCCTCAGTTTGTTCTATTCTAATGGAACTTGGCAGGAACATGATCCTTTGTCATACCACCATGAGGAAATATCTGATGCCTTGCACTGAAAGGCTGGCAGGCACAGAACAGGGACACAGCCGGGGGTGCTCATGGGGACCATTTCAGACATCTAATTTAGGTGTCTCCAGGGAGCAATCAAACGCCCAACTTGACATGTATGGAACCTCAGTTTACAACTCTGCCTTCTAAGATTTGATTTCCCAAAGGCAGCCTAAAAGCAGACACTGTAAGCCTTCTGCACATGTATCTTTGCAGAGGTCTTACAAAGCCACGGTCTGCTAGCTTGCTTTACTTTCATTCATGTTTTTAAAGAAAAAGGTAGCTAGGAAATTAAACACAAAAGCCATTTGTGAATGTGTAAACATCTGATAAATTTTAAATAACATACTTATTAAGCAAATGCTTCATTAGGATCATTAAGCCTGAATAAATGAGTAACTCCAAGAGAATGAGACATAGTCTTCACTAGTCAACTCAGTGAAAGCTATGAGCTTTAGAATCTACCCAGGTGTGCAAATTAAAAGCAAAATCCCCAAACACCTCTCTACAAACCTTAAACATCAGAGCTAAAAAATCAGTCTCTGACTGCACACACAGTTCTAAACAGGGTTTCTGCAGGTGTACAGGTGACTCTACAGGAAAGCTGAATACCTTGCTGCCTTCCACTAGGTTTTTTAGTATAGTTTCCAGAATGGAATTTAAACACTGGCCTGAAAGGACGCGAAGCAGCAATATCTTTCCTTAGTTGACACAAACAGTGCAAAAGTGAATAGTCTGAACAGCTTGTAGGATGTGAGATCAATTCCCTACTTCCTCTTTTTCAGAGAAGGGTGAAATAGGTATGAAGACTAACGTTCACAGATATCTTGATTAGATAACTGAGCTACTATTGTTAACTTGAACAGGAATTTGACGCATCTCAATACTTTTTTTAGTCTGTCTCAAATTAGAGACAGTCCTTCCTGTATTGATGCAACCTGAGTCCACATTTTCAAAGGTCTTTTTACAACCTCTAAAACATAAAGTACTATTTTAAACAATTATTTAAAAGAAGAAACCAAATAATTTTAAAAAAGCACTAAGAATGTGGGCAATATAAGGGAGCTTGGTAGAACACCATGTTGTACCATTACAAATCATGCCAAGTCAAGCCCAAGAGTAAACAATTACTTGCTCAACTTTAAATATACTGGCTACATTAATTCCTTTTCTGGGGTGCATACATGCCCACACACAACAAATCAAGATTTCTTTCAGAAGTGTCTGTTCTTCTGTAACTGAGGTGGGGTTTGCATATGTCAAGAAAGAAGAAAAAAAACCTTTGTGCATGCCTAGTTGTGCCTCAGTCAACTGAGAATCCAGGTGGCAAAGGACATGAAAATAGCAGGAGAGAACGGCAGCTCACAGAATCCATATGCACTACATATAGAAGGACTATCATTGTAATAACCTGTCTGTTTCAGGCCATCTGTCTGCACAATTCATCTCTCTGACTTGCAATACAAGATGAGTGATAACACTCCTACTTAAGCAAAGGAGAAGAGCAAGGCAATCACCCGACTCTGAAGCTGTAACGCAGGCTAAACTTCAGATGTTAAGGGTGCTTTACAAGAGGAGCTAAGAGGCCACCTAAATTCTGGATCAGCAAGCTTTAACCTGGACAGAGTCTTAATTTCACTTTCTCAGCCAAGCAGAGACAGTCAAATCAAAGACTACCCATGGAATACTATTCTCGAGGCTAGTAGCAAAGACATGTATAGTTTGGAGATAATTTTCAAGTCTTCCCTGTATCACAGGTAAGGTTTGGCTTCATACGTGCTTCCATTTACACAGAGTGAGAAAAGAGTGAATGATAAAAAAAAACACACCAAAACCCCAACAAAACAAAACAAACCATCCTGGAAACAAACTTAAGGTAAAAATTACTTTTTCTTTGTAGAGTACTGTTTGTCACAGCTTCAGTGGTCTGAATTTCTTCTGCCATCCAAGCCAAAACAAATACTAAAATAATCAATTTTAGTAACACGACACAGACAACAGGAAGAGTCTACAGAGGCCAAAGAAAACGGTCTACCCTGTCCTTCATTCCCAGGAAAGGTGTTTTCAGATGAGGAAAACACACAGCTGAGACCGTGCAGAAGTTGCTTTAAGAGGACTCCAACATCAAACTGATCAGAAGGATATTATACTGCTGCTAAACACAACCTCACAGAGCAGATTACAGAAATATTTTAAGGCATGGCAGTTAGTCCTAACCCTCAGAAAAGGGAAGCAGACTGCCTGAAGAGTCTCTGAAGTCTTTATGAATAGGTCAGACAAACGTGTCGGAAAGGACATCAGACAACAGAGCTGATGCTGCCTTGGACAAGATTATTGTTTGAAATCATAAATTACTCCATGAGAGGCCTGCCCAAACATGAAAGTCCTCCACCCTGTACTGCAGGCCAGCCTGGAAGACATTTATGTGTTGTGTATACTTCAACTAAATAGCTGATAGTAGACTAACTTGTACCCTACCTGTCTTTGTAAAGACCTTAGACTTACATTTTGACTTAAGACACTGCAAGAGTGCTGCTGGTTTGAACACACAACCCATCAGTGGAGAAACCAATTACTGGTGCCAGAGTAATACACTTGGCAAGACTGAATCTTGCTTGACTTTTTTCAGGATTTTTTGCATTCATGATCCAGCAGGAAGTGCAAATAATTTCTGGTAATAAGGTGTAATGAGGAAAGCATCCAGACAGCCTGAGCTCAATATCCTTTCAAACAGAAGACCCTTCTGTCTGTGGCAGATATGGCTCACCTGTGAAAGACGCACTTTGAATATCTGATCACTTACTCATTGTAGTTTCATTGTCACGTAGTTCAAGATTTAAAACAAAAAAAAGCAAAAGGTTTTAAAAAATACAAATTATGCCCTATAACATGGCTATGAAATAATGATAAACGGTATGGAAATAAGTGCACCGCAGCGTGCCCCTGGAAGATTAAATGAAGAACTTCAGAAAAACAAGTTTTACTTCTAGGGTTGGGACAGGGAAGAAACAGTCTGCACCTTTTTATAAACTTTCTTTTTATAGAGAAATCTTTAAAAACTACTTTTAAAATTGTTACTTTTTATGCTGGGAACAAACAACGGGCTGTTCTTCCTCCTTCTCAGAAGACCTGTATCTGACATAAGTTGGGAATTCTTCCAGCCCCTCAGTGAAACAACTTGAGAGCCTAAATCTTTTACAAGACTTTTATTCTTCTGCAATTTTTTCTTCAAATTTTTAATGAAGTGAATGAGAGAAAGGAATCTTCAAGTCTCATTAAAGACTGCTTCCTCCCCCTTCTTTAAACATGGTTTCCTTTGCTTGCTATGTTTTTAATCACAGAGTTACTAATTCTGCAGTTAACCACTTTGTCCAAGAAAAAAATTGATTTTTGCAAGACTTATATTTTGTTTTTTTAATATTAAAAATTCAAGTTAGGGGTAGGAAAAAAACCTTTAATCCCTGCCCCACCAATTGCATTATATGAGGACAACCAAAGTTGTATTATTGTTTCTTATAATTTCCAAATGACAACCTCATCTCGAGCCCTCCCTGCCCTATCTCCCCCAAACCCTGTTCTCTCCACTAACCTTCAAATACTTATATAACATTAGTTGCAGGCAGATATCAGATAACATGCCTACATCTGCAAGCTCACCACAGAGAGAATATTGCATTTTTCCACAATATCAAAGAATTAATATAACAACATTCCTGAAGACCACAATTTCTTTTTCATATTTCAGTTACTTATCTCTCCATCAAAGAAATGCATCTTGAAGAGTCTTTGTGGTAAGTTGCCTTTGCATATAAATTTATGAGGTTGTTATATTTAATAACAGGTTCTATCACAGTATTTACCCCTGTTTCTAGGTAGCATTTTCATCTTACTCTACATATCTGTGTTAAAATAGTGTAAAAAATATTTGCTTTTAGGTTAGAATCAAGGTCTTTACGACTATATTAACCGATTGTACTGGATAACATATTTAGGCAAGCTTGTTCCACAGACATTCACCTTTTCATAAGACAAACAGGAAAAGCATCAAAAGATTTGATCAGCTGGCTAGTAAAGAATCGTGGAACTCCTAATATCCAGTACCCAATCAACAGCTATCAGATGCTGTTTGTATACAAAATCTAGTTTACATTTCTCAACACATTTAGTTAAAAGTTGATATAGCAATTAGGCAGTTACTACAGAACATCAAAACACCAGAACACATTTGTTACTACGCAGTTATATTTTAGAAGCCTATTTATCTGACAGAACACCTGACAATATTATTCCATTTAGTAACAACTAATAATCTGAGTGAAAATCCAAGACAGAAAATCAACCTTGCCTCAACGAGGAGGCTCTGCAGGGTACTCTAAGTATTCTGTCTTCCTAATAAAAGTCATAGTCAATGACTTGAATGAATTCCTTAATATTCTTGGAACCTGAGAAGCGGACAGAAAGGAGAACTGGAGAACTACAGACTAAGGTCAGGCCAACAAAATCTTCCATGTTTCTCTTGGCCCATCAATCACATCCATATTCTCAGAAGCTGATCCTTCAGCAGAGAAATAAAATTCTCTGAACTGCACAGAAAGCTTCCTCTGTTCATGGTCTGGGCAGGAGCTTCCCTTTTGTTCCCAAAAGGTTTAAATTTACAGTAAGGGAGGCTAGGACCAGCTGACTTAGCCAGAAAAATGTGCAACTGTGGGAACAGATTAGACCAAAACATCTCAAACCTCAGCAAACGCATGATGAATGCTACTTCTACCACTGCAGATACAATAACCCTTCCTGTGCAACTGCCTTGTCCTGCACACAAGTATTACTGCATACACATTACTGTGTACAAAATGATTTTGGTAATTCTCCTTGTAGGTAACACAAGGCCTCCAGCATGCCCCAGATCAGAATTCTTCTGTTGGAGAACCAACTAAGACATAACACACATACAAAAGGCATGAGAAGTCTGAATCTCATGTCTCTTCATGCAGTCACAAAGCAAAGATGATGCAGAAATTAGCAAGTTAACATGACAAACAGGTTAAGAAACCCTTCCTTAAAGTAATAATAAAAAAGATCTGCCAAGTTATCACAAGTAAAACCAAACCTCTTACTGCCAAACATACACACATGGAGAACCCCATAATGAAACAAAAAGCTATCAAGTCACTGAATTAAAGCAGAGAGGAACAAAACCACCACTTGTTTTAAGAAAACCACAAACAAGCTCTTGCCAAATCAAGAAGAGAAATCACACGTGTGGTACTTACCACCTGACATCGAGATAATGGTCTCACAGGTTACTTATTGGGATCAAGAAATCTGAATCAAAAAGGTATCTGGAAGTTTTTACAGAATGGCCTGACTACTGGAATCAAGGTCAATTTTTTTGGAAGGGCTGATTAGTAACTACAAGTTTATCCCCTGCCCAATTTCACACCAACAGTTCAAACCTCCTTTGATCACACCTGTCCTGCTTAACAACAGCCATACTCTGCTATTCACCACGGATGTGTTTCTGAAGAGTGCAATGGTTAGTGATTCCGTGGGCACAAAGTACTTTCCCCCCAGAAGAATTGACACCACAGAGGGGACACAAGCTGGGACCTAAGAAATACATGCTGGTTTAATACAGACAGGTCACACATACAACGTGATCATTACCTGACAGATGTGATGGCTTTTAAGCTGTCTTTAAAACACCATCCACATCACATGTGGTCTCTGGGTATTTCACCAGTGTGCATGCACTCACTCTGCATTCTTACAAGAAATACTGCTTTATCACCAACCAAATTCAGC
The DNA here is from genome assembly GCF_000699245.1 of Pterocles gutturalis. Lineage (NCBI taxonomy): Eukaryota > Metazoa > Chordata > Aves > Pterocliformes > Pteroclidae > Pterocles > Pterocles gutturalis. The sequence continues at coordinate 19,741 of NW_010125257.1, forward strand.
TGCTCCATCTGCAAGACTGAACACTTGACAGAATGCTCCTAACAGGACACTCTTACCGTCTCTTTTGGGGCAGTTACATCGCCATCATTATCACTGTCCTCCTCAGATTACTCGAAGTCAGACAAACCAATCAAAAGGCGAAGGATGGAAAAACAGGGTAATAATGACAGCTAGCAGAGCAACATACCAGGTGACTGGCAGCAGAGCTCAAGCAATGCCCAGAGAAGTGACAGAGCATTGCTGTAGCTGGGCACAACCCCACCACCCAGAACGCAAGCTTTCCTGAAGCCTGTTCACCTCACTCGGGGCAGGCACTCTGACACAACAGATGCCTGGAGTTTTCAAATCTCTCAAAGTGAACCCTTCAGACAGAAAAAGGCTGCTGTGGTCTACTCCTGAGGCCAAAAGGCCAACCAAAGGAAACACCGTGAACTGTCTATGGCAGCTTCCCCTCTCTTTATTACAAACCGACCTACACAACTTTTGCCACAACATTTCAGAAAATGAACCAAATCACTTTTCATTTCAGGGAAAATAATTGGGACGCATAGCTAATGTTAATTCAGCTTTAGGATTTCCAGAAATACCTTAGTGAACAGCAACTGCTATGTGTCCCTGTGTAGAGACGAGTAATCTTGATGGCAGCACATCGTTGAATTTGTTTTTTTAAGAATACAACTATATGCAATTAAGTTATCTTTGGAATGGCAATTGATTTCCATATACAAAACTGGATAACAGGAGGTTCTAGTAAGACTCCTTGAAAACCAAAACAACCACCAATCCCTCCTCCCTCAGTAACAGCGAGAAAGTTCTTCTCTCCAATTTTAGCTTCCGGTAGCAAAAATACTGCAGAAACATCGCTACTGGTGTTTTACATCAACTATTTGAAAACATACAATTATAATTTATCACAGCCTTTATCTTATTGGCAGTGAAGTTCTATTTCATAGGTACTGCACCAAATAAAGTTTTACCATACTAGAATTACCTCTGGTAAAAAATCCTAACCAAATAGGAAAACTCCCAGATGAAAGCAGACAATTTTATTTCAATCTGAGTGCTGCTGTTGCTATAAATATTTGTAACTACAAACACTTCATGTAAAGGTAAAAGGTAATCTTGTCAACACTGTAAAAAGTAATTCAAAATCTACATAAATTCAGAATATATTTTTCTTCCCTTTGGCATCATACAGCACAAGAAGAAAGCCAAAAAGGCTTTTTGGGTGTGGGGGGCTTTTTTGGCCCAGTTTGTGAAAGAACTATGTCAGAAATTACTTGGCATCTGCTATTCTAATCCAGCCATTAAAAAACACATCAGATGAAAAGCCGTAATTCTGTAAATTTCTATTAAGCTCTTCATTTTGAAAGTTACAACAGGGCAAATCAATATTGCATGTAAAAAGGTAAAAAAAAAAATCTATTTAATGAATTTCAAGTATTGTACCTCGGCATCTAAAAACCAACCCACAATCAACCTACAACAGTCTCAAAAAGCAATTCTTCTCACAGAAAGAAGAAGGTAATATGTTAATAATGTAGAAACAAAAGGTATAGTAATGGTGAAATACAATTATTATCTAAATCTGCTCCAGCAAAGAAACTGTAAAATATACTTCTCGTCTTCTCCTCCCCACCCCCGCCCCAGTACTTTAAGGAATCAAGAAAATTTCAAAGTTATGTCCTTGTTGGTACTATGACACTTTGAAACTATGTTAAAGATACGAGGGAATTTGAGAGGTTTAGATAGATGAGATCATATCTGTGCTTATAAACACATGAGAGTAATTGGTTTAACCAGTTAGAAAGAACATAAAATTAATTTTCAATACTTACACTGTGCTAGCTTTAATTTTCAGAAGTTTTCATACGTGGTGGCTTCCCAGAAAGCCTTATTATTGAGTGCAGATGTTGCCTTTCAAAAGTCAAAACACTTGCCTCCTCACAGGTAGGTGCAGTGTAATTTGCAAGCTGGTATTCAGGGTGTACAGGGCATTTCTACAGCTATCTGGCAGTGCCAGGGACACAGCAACATGGCAATTACAGAATTAATCCAATGAAAATAGTCTCTTTAGTTAATTCAATTACTGTATTTTGGTTTTGCTTCATTTGGTCAAATTATGCCCTCCTTAATTTATGCCTTCATTCCTCCCCTTCACTCGTCACATTACAGGCTCAAATGACCAAATTCAGCCTTATGAGCCTGACACGGGATCAGAAGGCACAATCAAGGCTCTGTATTGCATGATTACTTGTCACTAGCTCATCCTCCTTCCAAGAATCCACTTTCTAGCTAAAGGCTTTCACTTTCCCCCCCCCACTATTTGCTTGCAACTCTTAATCCTGAAGATTTGTACCCAAGCCAATGAAATTTAGTTTAAGCGGAAAAACTTCAGACAACAGCTCTCAGAAGTATAACATGACCAATGAGAGGTTATTTCTAAAAACCCAGTGGAAAAACTTATAGCAGCATTTACTCTTTCATTGCTCATGGCATAAGAAAATAAGAGCTGTTACATTTACTGCTAAGATTCTTATGCCTCTTCTTGGTATTTAAAATTTCCATGTCCTCTCTTACAGCTGCTCAAGTTCCAAATTTGCTCTTGGTCAAAGGTATCAAAGATAAAATTTAGAAATACAACACTTGCTTTAAAATGTGTGCAAAACAAAGTCCTTTGTCCACTGTAATTATTTAATTCCTTTTGTATTTGAATTATAATCATAACACAAAATTTAAAATAATCCAAAATATCACACAACATGAAATATATAATCTTACATTAAAATTCACACCCAGCAATAAGTAGACTGTCAAGTTCTCCTACTATAATTGTGGCTTTGGTTTCTTTAAAATACAATTTTGGCTGCATTATTTCAATGGATGGAATACTTCATGATAAGCACTCAATCATGATAATATTTATACTCAAACCATAAAGATGTGCATTGCCAATTACTGTACACAATAATACCCCTATTGATCATTGTATTCTTCAAATGTACCAATGCCAACAAGTGCTTAAATGATGCTGTGAATACACTCTCAATGAATAAATATTGAGTCACATATCAGTAAATACTAAAACCACCAGCACAAAAATCCCACAAGCCTAACAGAGGTTTTGAGCTAGCAGAAATTACATTTATAAAATGTTGAGATTAGTTTCTCAAAGCAAGTTACAAATTATTTCAAGCATAATAATAATCAATCGGCCTTTAAGAACGAAACCTTTAATAATGAACTTAAAGCACCGGAAAAGGGAGCTGCATTCAGTAGGAGGAGAATAGCAATGCAGGACAATTTTTTTTTTTAATTTTTTTTTTTGCTTGTTTGGCCTGGAACAAGTTACTGAAAGCCAATGGACTTTCCTTCTTGTAACAGAGAGGATGGAATAATACAAGGATTTTGGAAGCTTCAAGTCAGAGGTTTGAAACCAATTTTGTACACAGAAACTTGCACTCAGTAAGTTAAGGAAATAACATTATATATGGCCTTAAGAATCAGCAGAGTTAGGACCAAACACCATAAACTCGTCCAGATGGTATAGCTATCTTCCAAAATAGCAATGCAGGACAGTAAGTAGCAGCACACCAGAATCGTCCATTTCACTAAAAACTTACACTTAAAAATTGATGTTCTGATTACAGAGACAATGGGAATACTTTTAAATACAGAACCTCTTCAAAGAAAACACCTAAAATAACAAGAAACTGTCATAACAATTGCTCAGATGATTACATAATATGTTGTCAATTTTATTAAGTTTCCATTTTCCTCAAAATGTGTTTTTCTGTACCTAATACATAAAAATCATTAACAGTAGTCAATTTTCCAGAGAATATTTTATCGGAATTCATCCATTAGTGTCACAGTAATCATACAAACAGAAAAGTAAACCAAATACTTTAAATTTAAATGTTAAAAGCATTTTCTCTCTTTTTTTTTAGCATTAAAACAAACAAATAAGCAACAAAAGAAAGGAAAGAGCACTGCAAGACATCTGAGTGAGGAGATCCTACACCCAGGCAGGTACATGGGAGTTTGTTTTCATTTAATCAAAATACCATTTCTTTTAATAAAATGTTAATACTGTACTTTATAAAGCATCATGCAAAAACAGAAACAGTTTTATCACATACTGACAGAAAGGATGGAGAATCTTCATCCCATATCACACACCCAAATTCACAACCGAAATAACAAGTTGTACTATTTACCCAGATGTGCTCTAACACAACACTGCATTTTCAAGAGAGACTGACAACTGTGGAGTAGGAAAATGACCCCTTTTTCACCAGCATCACAAAAAATACAAAGAGAGGGGCCCTCCTTTAAAAGTCAATTAGAGCATTAAGTCCCGTTTTCCTTTTCTTGTTCTCTTTAATGTTGCTCCTTTTAAAAAATATGATCACTTCACTTAAATAACTCAAGAGTTTAACCTTGATCAGCCATAACAATTAATTCATCAGACTGTTTGCAAGCATAAAGGCAGTCTCTGTCCTCATTTGATCTAATTGTACTATGCTTCGATTCCAGTGACTGCCTCTAATTCTGCAGTAAGATAGACACAAAAAAAAAATGACAATACCGCATTGGAGAACTCAGTTCAGTCAACTTTTAACCTACTTGTTCTCTGCATATTCATTCCCTCTTCACATTTTGGCAATCACCTCAAAATCTCCAGTAATATCAGAAGCATTATCACCCCATTTTTACATCAAGGCGGTTGAGGCAGGATGAACAGGGATGTCATCCTTCTGTCACAAAAAATGATGACACACTGATAATTATGGTAGGACTTGTACCTTTGCCATTCTAGAATATGGTCAAGAGACTTGGTGCTTTATATTGTTTGTTCTTTGGTTTATTTTTTTAAAAAAAAGCAAACCACTGACCTTTTTAGGAAAACAGTGGGCTAAAGGGAATGAATGGATTTTTCTTTTGGTTTCCTTTTTTTTATTTTGAGACAGAACTTTGTTACAGAGGATCATAACACACACATCAGGTCTGTTCTTCTCACCTTCTTCTTTACTTCTCTTAATAATCACATACTTGTTACCAGTTAGCAGTTTTCCCTAGGGGATTCACGGCCTCAGATTCTTTGCTCTGAGCAGGTCCAGCTGGCAACAACACAATGTCAAGCTCTCGATTAAACATTAGCATTGTTCCATTGTTTGCTTCCAAGAAGCTCCAACAATGAAGAGGCAGTAGTAGCAGAAATTCCACAAAAATCAAGAACAATATCATATTATAGTAGTTGTAACAAGTTTTAGAGAAGTCTAAATCACTTCAGAGCGTGCTTGATCAATCTATCCTGTCTTTTTTTGCATCTAGACACCAGTTCCTTACCACCTAGAATCTTCGCATCAGCTGAAGCAGCCTATTTTATATAGAAAATCAAAGATTTGCATTAAGAGAAGCTAATGTTGAGAAAGGTAACGTTATTTCTACAAATCTGTGACTTTTGTAACTCTAATCCTCTAATTCAATTCCTACACTACATCTTCATTCTTTCCCTTTTACTTTTCCACCTGTGATACACAATGTATATTGTTAAGTGGCTTCATACTAACAAGCAAAAAAAGCATCTTCTCCAATTTAACTATTTAAATTTCTAGAAATTTATCTTCCATGGTTTGGAAGTATACCTCAGCTCCTGCAGTATTACAAGCACGAAGTCTCAACCTTTAGAAGTTACCTGAGTAGAATCAAGAAGATTACAATCAATCAACAGTAGAAAAAAAATAAAATTATACAATCTTTACCTCTGATACAATGATCTTTCTTGGATCTGAAAAAGCCTTGTGAATTAGAGCCCACAATCAAAATGAGGTAAGATTTACCCAAGATTTACAGAAAGACTAGTGAGCTAGAAACAGAACACATACACCCAAGGCACCACTTCAGCTCTATATAAAAGGCATTTAAAAGCAGGGCTCACCAATTTAATTTTTAGTTTGAAGAAGATAATAATTGCTTCAATACACAGAGCAACTACCACAAAGTAACAAGTTACCAGGGGCACTGGCTTCATGGTGACTGTCTGCATACCCCACAGCAACTGCCAAATCCAGGCAGCCAACCCCTTAATCTAACTACCTTGCATTAGCAAATCACCATTACAGATAGATAGCTAGACCTTGGAGACAAACGTACATATGGTTTACCAAAAAAGGGACAAGATGATGCAACTAACTTTGTAGCATGTGCGTTAGGTGTGAACTGCCTATAAATGAAATAAGATACTATGATTTCAGATGTCCCTTGGACATCTAGCAGACTAAACCAGCTTCAGTTTTGCTATTACACTACAGCTGAACACCCCACACCATCCATTATCATAACCTCACTTCTGTGCACCAAAAGCACAACCAGAAGTAACACACACAAGCAAACCCTTCTTAAAAATGTTTAACCTAGAACTAAATGCTAGAAAAAAATATGCAAAGACTTTTTCCCTCTATTTTGGAGCTCTATTAAGCAATAGCTTTTGCAAGAAGAGAAGCACAACTATGAAAGCTTCCATGTAAAAGAGAGTACTAAGGTTGTAATACATGAGTAATGTAGTTAGTAAGAAGTAATAGAATTGCTTCTGATTCGAATTGTTGCATTTACTAGGATACAACATTTGTAAAATGTAATAAACTACAACAGTCTTCTAAACTATAGCATGTAAAACCATTCCATCTCAGACAGGAAATACATTGCAGCAAACAACAATAACCCTGATTTGGACAGTTAAGTAACTGTACAAAGAAGTAAATTTTACACCATAAATGAAGCATATTAAAAAAAATAAAATCTGTGTTCCATGTCTCAAATACTGCTAATATACAAAGACATTAGGGATCTAGTAATTAGCAAGTCATCCTAAAATAAAAAATATTGAGAATCACAGTAAGTTACTAAACAGGATACTTTCCCAATTATATTGCCAAATACAGTCTGTCTGGAGTACACCTCAAAACAAGAGAAAAGCTTTCACATTTGTGATTTCACTATATTGCTTAAAACAGCTGGTAAAAACTCATCGATCTTCCATGGAAGTTAAAACTAGCAGACTTTTTATTTATTTTTGTTAAATCCAGAAGCTATTTTGAAAATAAAGAAAAATCCTGCAGTTTTTGAATTTACCTTTGAATTTACATGTAAAATTTGAATTCACTTCTTCATTAATGAAAAAAAAAAACAACCAAAAAACACCAACTTTACCAGGACTGAAAGTATTTATTGCAAAGGTTAAAAATACTTGTTCCTACCTCTACTTTTGTTCGGTAGAGAATGAGGCGCTTTAGGCTGCCCACTTTGGCTATGTGGTTGAAAGCCTGAGGTGGTATTTTATCACATGATGAGAGATTTAATTCCTGAAGATTTGGACACATTTCAGTAATGACCTCCAAGCATGTTTCATTGAGGAAATGGCCACAAGACAACTCAAGACGTACCAGTTCAGAGCCACAAACCTTCAAGAACCTGTAAAAAACACATTTTAAGTCAAAAATAAATGTACTTTCAGGTGAGATTCTGAATACTGCCCAAACCTTAAGCATGTAAAACAGGAAATAGTTCAACAATGAAAAGCCTGCAAACCATAGGTTTTTCGTCACCTCAGTTAACAAGCAGAAATATTCAAAACCCAAAGGTAGTCTGAGAGTCAAATCTGCTTCATCAACATTAATTTGATACTGCCCATAACCTAGATATTATACGGTTTATACAAAGGAACATTTGACTACATTTTAAGAAATACAGAAAGCTATATAATGCTGTACGTGGCATAAGGAGGCTCATGTCATTAAAGCAGTGTTAAGCAACTCTATCTGAAAACAAACTGCAACAAAAATCATTAGGGGTGAGAACGGTATAGAGAGGACTTTTTATTAAATTAACTTTAGTCTTGAAAACTCTGCTTGGTTTAGAAAGTTGGAACATGCTTTGTTCTTGCCATTTACTCTGAGACAAAGGAGTAAAGTACAACAAAGATAATGTCTGGAATGCTTTTAAACAGTTCCCAAAGCGAATTTTGACAATGGTCTGCAAGTTTCCACCAGTAACTTCATATTTCTCTATCTCAGAAAAATCTGCAAATGTAAAAATGAGGTTAAACAAATTATTTTAAGCGGATGAAATAGTCAGAAGTATTTTAAGACTTTCAGAAAAGCATCTCATTCCTTTCATTAACAAGTAAGTCAAAATCAATACTTTGCAGCTGTTCTAGAACAGAGATTCCTAAGGACTATTTCACATGACTTTCACTGGAATTGTAAAAATTTAAGATATCTGAAGACAAAATACCCCACGTTTAGAAACTCTGATGGTCTCTGCATGGATTATACCTTCTGTCAGAGACCTTGTGTTAGAAATTCAAGCTCTATTATATCTAATCCAAGCTTTAATTAAAAACAGAAAGCTTATGTCCCTTTTTATTGCAAAGATAACCTTCAAACTGTAAATCAATCACTAGGCTTGTAACTTTGATATTTAATAAGAAAAAAACCCCACACATTTGCTGTGATTTTGTCATGCTTTATTTTAATAGTCTCTTCAGCAGCAAAAACTAAGTTCCTAACCTATGGGCTGCAATGAGTTCCTCTTGTTACTTCCCAGAATAATAGAGCTACTTGTAAGAGAGCATAAACTAGTTTCTCATAATAAATATTCTGATCTGCTCTATTACCAGTTCTATCCTACAAAAACCTTTGTGCAGACAAAGCAGCTTTAGGTTCTGACACTGTCACTGAAAATTAGTATTACTTCTTGAGTTTAACTGATACAATAGAAATGCCAGAGAGACATGAGGCTTCTGCTTGCACAAAAACTCCTATTGCTACAACTAAACAGGTATTAGCTTTCCCAAGACTTTGCTCCTGCTGA
>NW_010125257.1:28648-41732 GCF_000699245.1 Pterocles gutturalis
AAAATAGTTGCTGGTCTTAAAAGCGGACACATTCAGGGAAGCATTCCTCAATGACACTAACAGTAGCACTGGACTTGAAGTCGCCTTTGAAGATCCAAGTCTTCAAACTTTCTCCTTTCTTTATTTTTTCATTTACTCATCAAGTCATACTGGCCATTCATCATCACCTTTCTTTATTCCTTTCACTGTGCACATTACGCAGCCTTAGTTTGTTACGCAGATCCTATGCAATATAGAAGGGAAAGAAGATTCCAAGGGTGGCATCTCCATCCCTGGAAGTTTCCAAAAGTCACCTGAAACCTTGACTGACCTGATCTAGCGCTGAGGACACTGGCACTTCAAGCGGGAGCTTGGAGTAGACAACCTTCAGGCGTCCCTAACATCCAACATTTCTATGAGCCTATGCAAACAGAAACAAAGAGAGGGTCTGAGACATAAAAGGGGAGACATAAGCCCCAGAGCCACAGGGGTTCTGCCAAGTATGGCCTTCAAATCTATTCTTCCACTATTTTTTTCTAACTCTGCAGTCTCTCTTTAGAATCTATTTTAGCTTGTAAAATCAAGAGTTTTCCAAACACTTATTTGCTGGTTTTGTACTGCATAGAGTGAATTCACCTAGACCAGTAAGCCTTCTTACGAGAGTGTTAGAGCTGAAATGACCCAACAATTCACAACAATTAACATCAGGTATTTAAACATTACACTGTTATTTTAGACTAGCAATAGAGTTCAACACTGCCATGGAGAAACACAGGATAGAAGTCCCCTGGAAATCAGTGGAGACATATGGATTCATTGCTGATTACCAATTAGCCAATTCCTCTATTTAATGAGTGCTTTAACAACACATTCACACAGCTTCTTTCATCAACAAATTATTAGGTTTGTTTGAATGGTGATATTCTCAATAAAACACTGTCAGTTGCCACTTATTATACCTCTAGCTTTCAATTTGCTAACAGATAAATATTTTATGAATTACTCTATTACAATAATGGATGTTAGGTTAACTGCCATATAATTCAACAAGGCTTAGCTGATATAAATGTTGGTACAGATCAACGCTTTTCTCCTTCTAGGACTATTAAAAGTTAACGTTATCAGATCAGAGAAACACTCTAGGGGTCTAGAAACCCCTAGACTTGAAGAAAACTCCAGGCTCACCAGCTTGAGGAGTTATTATCCTCACAACGTGCTATTTAAATTCATTACACTTGAAACACACAGGCAGAGCAAACACAGCGATAGCAATGAGCATTGCACTTCAGGGCTTTGCTACCTTTTTGGAAAAGGTTATTTAGGCAACACTAAACAGAAAGGCAAGGAGGATAACGGACATGCAGTAGGGTACAAGAACAAGCTGACTGGTATGAAAGTAAAGAGATGAACAGAAACAGGACGAATTTGAGGAAGTCACCAACCAGCACAGGGCAGAGAACATTAGGCAGAACTGCAGAGTTCTCTGAACAATCAAGACACCCCAATCTCTGTTTGCAGTTAACAGACTGCTCAGGATGGAGTTTTTTGCTAACATCTTTATACATGGATCTCCAAAGCCACGTAGCAAAATAGAACATGGGTTCTCATGCTTTCAGAACAAATGTGGCACTGCCTTCTTACTTCTGAAACTTTAACAGACACTGGATGCTTGGCTCTGACTTAGCTCATTTGAAAACAACCAACCCCCCAAAAAGCACCTACTCAAGTCAACTGTTCCTCACATACCTCTCCTTTAATCACCAAGGATTGACTGGTTCCTTTTTTTAGTCTCTCCCCCTTTCTGCACAGTCATCCATCCCTTTAGTTTTGCTTTTATTATTAATATTTTATACACACAATTTCTGAAGTAATTTCCTTCATCCCTTTGTACTTGTTATGAAATATGACTAAATAACCTAGAAGAATGTGAACATGTACTTTCACTTTGCTATGCACTGGATTGAGCCTTTCCCTGTAAGTGCATCCTCGTCCTGACAGCAGTATTTCAGGGGTTTTTTTGGTTGATTGGGGTTGGGTTTTTTTTTTTTTTTGGGGGGGTGGTGTTTTGTTTTGTTTGTTTGTTTTTAATTAAAAAAGACATCTCACTTTCCATCACTTCCTGCCTGTTTTCAAGAACTGCTGCTCATTTTCCTCTTCTTCAGATTTTGGGAAGTGAGTCAGTCCTACTGAAATCCTTGTGAAACATCAAATACATCTATTAACACTTAGGGCACTATTTGCTTATGCTGATGTTAAACCCATCATGATCATTGGGTCACTCAGACTATTAAAAACTTCCAATCTTGTAATTAATGCCTGTATCACAAGCACATGCCATGAGCCAAATAAGCTCCAAAATTAAAATATCAAAGTACAAGAGAAAGCACCCTCCATGTCAGAACTGGCTGCATAAGACCTCACAAAGTTCTCAAAATACCTTTAGACTTGTACTTAAGAGGGTATGGAGCACAACACATTTGCTCCTGTGGTTTCTAGTGGAACTGAACTGCATCCAAAACCTACACTTCACTGTTAGCATAATGATCCTCACAGTTTGAAGTTACTGAAAACTCTACAAGCAAGGATCACAGCCCAATTCTCTCATCTACTCACCCTTCCTAAACACAAATATCTACCTAGTTTTAGATTCCTTTAGTCCAATTATCCCAGCAGGTTTCAATCAAATTTATTTTCAATTAAAAGCTTAGGTAATAATTTTGTAGGCACTGACATATAAACCACTGAATTTGGTGTTAAAGGATGAGGGGAAATAAACCACAAACTTCCATTTATTAACTACATAAGGTTGGAGAGATTTTTTTTGCTTTAGCACTCTCCCTTTTAGTGTTACCTTATGCTAGCATGCAAATCAGGGATGTTACCCCCATTACTTGACAGGTACAACATTCCTCCATTTGTCTAGCCTTCCTTGGTATCTCCCTCCTAGAACCAGTATGTCACAAAAACAACCAGTTCACTTTGCTTAAGCCAACTACACACTCCCTCCAGCTACTCAGGTCACTCAGGTCTCCTGCTTTCCAAAGCCTGCAACCAGACAAGAATAATGTAAAAACAAACAAACAAACAAAAAAAAACCAAACACCAAAAACCCGACCACACTTGGATTTTATTCTTCCTCATTTCACTTCTAAGATCTTGAGGTCTTCTCTTTCCTACTGTAGTTCTATCTATATTATTACTCACACAAACTTAGCAGAGGACTTCATGATCCCAACCTGTCTTTCAGTTACAGTCTTGCATTTAATACAGTGGCTTGCAGAATTACATTTTAATACACTTCTCAAAGTCCCGTTCAGATATTTTTATATTCACAATGATGTTTTTCCTTTCCAGACTGCTGTGCTGCACAACAGCAGCAGTATCTGGTACAGATAATTGTCACAAAAGCGTTAAGACTGGTATGACTGGAAAAGGAATGGGTATGCAGAGGTGTAGAAGCACAAGAGAACAACTGACTATACGAGGGCTGGTAGAGCGGTGTGTGTCGGTGGAAGACAGGTTAGTAGGTCATCAAGGTCCTTGAACATATGTATGTGCAGTTTCTCAGGACACGCAGATTAGGAGACAAAGGACAGAGGTGGCACAAGATGGAGAGATTACTCACTGGACAAATTACTTTGGACACACATTTCAGTCACCTTGGTGCACGCGAATATGCACACATGAGAGTGAGACTGAGTAAAATGATCTTGTTTTTAAATTGCAGTCACCTTCCCTTCCTCTAAGATATTCTAATTGTCAGAATGTTATCTTCTACCCTAGCATGTGTTACACTTTTTTTTGTCAGCAAGCCTTAAAAGATTGCACGCAAGTAGACCATATATTAAGTACCTGATCTTGTGCTTTTCTCAAGATAGATTAAACTATTTCAATAAAAACTTAAAAAACATTCTTACTTAATTTCAGTTACAGCAACCCTGGGTTTTACTAAAAACGGTGGAAATTAAAGCAAGAGACAGACAGGAAATTGAGAATCCCTCTCAAGTCACATATTACTCCTATTTTCTGTGACAGAGTATTTGATGCATGTTTCAGTAATTTCTCTGACCTTCCTGCTAGTTTGATTCCTAGCAAAGCCTCATCAAGTTAAACATTGTCAAAAAACACCTTTATTAAACAGCAACTAAAGCCTTCAAATGTTAACAACAACAGAATTGTTACAGCAGAATTCCTGGATCCGTGCAACAAGTAAACACTGCGTCACCAACCTGAAAGTAAAACACTATTAGTTAATTTTCACAGTGTAAAATGTTAGAAGTAAATAAAAATCCTGACACCTCAGATATTTAAAGCAAAAGAGTTTAAACAAGCTAATGACATTATCAGTGACACCAAGAAAGCTGCATGCAGAACTCAGTTTTCAAACCGTCATTGTCCTTGAGCTGCTTAAACCTCAGAGCATTTATTCAGCATCTCGATATTTAGAATACCTCCAGTGAACTTGCCTCACTTTTCCTATATAGGTCTTATCCTCCCACGCTGATATTCCCCTGGCATGAACAAATTCACCATACCTCTAATGCTGCCAAGGGAAATGCAGTGCTGCTTATGTAATGCACGCTGTGAAATCTTTGCTTATTCCCTGTCACTTCCCATTCCAGGCACTTGAGACTGCTCAGATACTTGTTTCATTTGTCTTTCACTTTTTCACATACTTTTAGTTAAATCTAAACAATAAAGTTTAGTTAATTTATATTATATGCTGAAATGAAAACTTTATGATAGTCTTTTTTATCCCTAAGGAGTAGACATTATCAATAAGTTAAAATACCTTCAGCTTTGCCTCAGGATGTTCATAGGCCTGAAGCATTCTATCTTCTCATGATCATACAGTATTTGCTTCAGTCACATTTCTTAAAATTACTCTTTTTAAAAATTTTCTACTTTAATACATTTTTACAATAAAATATGCATATATACATTCAACTATTTCTTACAATCATGTCTATATGAACCTTTTAAAGGAACACACAAATTTACAGAACCTTCTTCTTTTAAGACTGTCATAAGAGACACAGATAAACATTTTTGAAAGATATTTGCCAAAAATAAAACTCGAGCAAAAGTAGCATTTAAACATGCCCTGACTTGCAGAAATCAGAACCTAAATGGTGCAGTTTTAAGAGTGAAATTAACTCTATCAGTTTTGAATTCAACAGTGCCAACTGTAACATCAAATGCTGAGAAAAGTGCAAAAACAAAGAAAACAATAAAAAACAGGCCCTGCAGAAAGTCAAATGCTGTTATCTGTGAGGAAAAGGTATTTTGGGTTTAGCATTTTGCTCTTTTTATACTGTAGCAATTCGTAGTGTTTCTGACGTTATTTACAAATTTCATTTAGAAAATAATGTTTTTTTTCTCCCTGAATTGCAAATATAGGTTGGCCTTTTAAGAACAGCATGACGGAGTCCTTCAAACTGTGACAGCTTCTAGGCAGAATCCTCTAAACCTCCAAATAGGTTGGGCTGACTGCTGTTCATCGTTGCTTATGCAGCAACTTATCACAAAATTTATAAACCTGAAGTACTGGAACAAGCAATTCAGGCTCATTTCAACTCAACGTCAAGTTACAAGAAGGGAGGCAAAGAGAGCAGGAAAAAGAGAAACCAACAAACTGCTTCAGAAACATTCATGCAGTAGGCAGTAAGAGAAGATTTTACATTAATAAATGTAGTGGTACCTGTCTTCTACTGTTACATAAAGAGACAGAAATACATAAGTATTTAACTTCTGCAAAGGACAACTGCACCCTGAAAATCTGATTAAGTTTTTAGTAACAGTTAACACCAGCAGGTAATTGGTAAAAGCAGCAATGCACTCTCCCCAGGCAACTGAGAACCTCCTCTGCAATATTCATATTCTGAAGAGTGAATGAGAAAAAGTTTAAGAGTGAAATCGAATTCCTAGGAAAGTCAAAGTACGTCCATTCTTTGGAAACTCTGTTTCACATATGTGCCAAAAGTCCAAAAGGAAAAATCGTGGGAGTTCATGACTACGTGTCCTGGACACTGCAACATCCACATGACCGTGGTTTCTTAATGACAGCCAGGACAATAAAACTAAAACATCACTTGACAGATTTCTCCTTTGAGGACAGTATCTCTTACCAGGAAGCTACTTTTTGAAGAAAGTTACATTAATGCTTTTGAAAAGCAAGTGTTGTTCTAATAAGTCTCCTGGTATTAATAGATACTTTCATAGCAAATGAAAAGCAAACTCTCTTTTCCTGGAGGCCAGCAAATTCAACAAACATGCTGATGAAGAACGTTCAAAAGGAAAACTTGTGTTTGGAAACCCTGCTAGACAAGACACTTCTACAGAACAAAGAGTTGCAAAATTATTTCTGCATTAAGAAGAAGAAAACTTTCAAAATGAGACCTAGTTACCGTGGAGAATTTTTGATTCAGAAATGAAAATTCTAAACAGAGGTCCCACCTAAAAACTATTTAACTTATGACTCTGTTTCAAAAAAATCTAAGATTGAACTGCATCTCCCATTCCCAGACTGCATGTATCTCTTCCAAGAAACACATTTTCCTAGAAATACAGATAACCCACAAATGCATCCATGTCCAAGAACACTTTTCCTCCTTGTTACAAATAAATATCACCCATTATAATGAATATAAATTCACTATGTTTATTCACAGATTATCAACAATGAATATTTATTATTTTAGAAACACTGACTACACGTAAATATTGCTACCAGTTCAGCACTGAAGTAAAAAAAAGTCATTAGCAATAAAGGTATTTTCAACTGACTGGAAGCCAGAAACGTCAAAACTGCAAAGTTTATAATTCTCTGAATTTGGACATTCACTACTTTCAAGACTATAAAAATTTTTAGCAGTACTGCATGTTCAAAAAATCAATGAAAATTTTTTTAAAAATGCCATAAAGATGCACACACTTTAAGTTTTCAAAAGACAGATTTAATGGATAAGTATCAGAAAGCAAGCACTTCATGATTTCAGAGTCAAATTCTCAATTAAAGCTTGCATATTTATCCTTTGCTTAATGTATGTAATATAAAATGCAAATTTAGGAGAAATATTTGTACCCCATTCATCAACTTGCTGATGTCTATCTCCCTTTTCTACGTACAAAAGAGCATAGAGCTCTTGGATTACACTGGAAGGTCAGGAAAAAAGCAAGCAGCATTCTTATCTTGACAAAGTATTTCTTCAAATTATTTTACTTCCCCAGGGAAGGCACCCAGGAACCAAAGGAAAGAAAATGTTTGAATACTTGATTTAACCTTTGTATTCAGAAAGCAAATGAAAGTTAAGACCATCTCTTTTTAGATATACTAAACATTTCTGTTTCTTATCAGTCAAGTTCTGCTTTCACCTGCCATTACTGATTACCTCTTAGTTGAAGCAGCAATTTTTGCTTAAATTAAATGCATTGATAGATGCTCTTTAAATAACGCAAATAAGCAAAGAAGCAAGGAATGATGTTAAGAAAGCAGAGAACACAGCTGTTATACAGAGAAGAATTCCTACGAATTTGCTATTTTAATGACCTACCACACAGTCGTATTTTCAGCTCAGTGGAAGATTCACATGCAAACCCCCTGTTTCCCAACAGGGCTAATGTTTTAAATCATTTTTATGAAAATATTTGCATTTACATTGCACTCCAGTGATTACTTAGGGCCCATACCTTGTAAACATGCACTGTAATCAGTTTATTACTGCAGCCATTCTAATACAGTCCTACTGATGACTCATCTTTACAAAGAACAACAGCAAACATTTTCTTAGTGAGACAGCCTTTTGACAGCCTGGTTCTAGTGGAGTCTTTCAGAAGTCCAGGAGAAAGCAAAATCCTGCTCCCCCTGGAAGAAGCCTTTCAGTCACAGGCAGTTTTGCACATGCAGACTCTTCATATTGAAACAGACTTCGGCTGCTATATCTGGTATCTCTTACTGTTTTAGCTGTTGATTTTTCTACACCATACCAATCACACCCTTTATAGTCAAAGACACTTCTTGTCTTTTAATAAGGTTCGAAATACTTAGTGAAACTAATGTGCAGCACCTATGCAAACAGACTTTGTCAAAATACTTCTGTACATTTAGCACTGACCTGCTAAATCCAGAAACAGAGATGGTTCCCCTGTTTCCAGTCCAAGATAAATTCAGCCACTGGATGAGAGTGCAGCGAGACTGTAGGTATTCCAGAGATGTGTCGTTAATCCTTGCCCAGTAAGGTTGTAAACTGAGATGAATGTACTGCAGAGGATCACAGCAATGTTGATACAGTAGCTTACAAGTTTGTGCTAGTCTACACAGGTCTGGTACTGTAAGGTGACTCAAAATCAACTGGATGAGCTATATTAAAAACAGAAAAAAGTCACAGATGGTCATACAGAACTTGAAACGTTAAGGGAAAACTGCAAAGGAATAAGAAAAGATGTTCTAACTTCAAAGAAAAGTAAATCCTTTTACTTAAAAGTAACTTCTCAAATAAATAATTGATTAAGTATTAAATAGGACTGCGCTACCTTCTGAATTTGACAACATATTAAACAAGGAAAAAGCAGATCAGCATATGAGAGTGACAGGAAGCTTTCACATTAGAAATTTTTTTACCCATGCTAATTTAAACAGTGATATATATGTAAACACTATGTTTACATATTTCACTTCACAATGTCTGCATTGCTGTTGATCAGAACTCTGAATTGGCATCCTCTTCCCCGGATTTGGGTTTTAAGATGGCAGCATATTTGTAGAGTACATGGAAAAACCATACCATGTCCCAGTTTCCCCACACCCTGAAGTGATTTCAGATTTGTCTGCTTCCTGCTTTAAAAACGAGTGTTTTGTCTTCTACTTTATATCCTCTCCCATACATGCTGAACTATGCAACTAGGTAAAAAATTCAACTTACTCATATCTTCTTTTATGAAGTAATCTCTTTCTTGTTGTAATACTTTGAGAGCATTTTTGCTCTATGCTAGAGTCAAATCTGAAAGGCAAAACCCCTTTTTACCTTTGCCAGATTGAATTGTCTCAGCTTCAGAATAATAACCAGCACTTCTGAGTAGCACCACTACACATGCATCCATAATGATTTATCTCACACTCAGAAACTAAGAAATACCCCCCAACTCCTATCATGCTCCTTTAGCTTAGAAACAGAGAAAATGCACTTGAAAAATCAAATGTAAAAGTTAATGTTTACTTTACCAGGGCTGTCTTCAATAGCTAGAAGTACCTGTGCACCAGTTATGTAACTAAAATTGACTAAGCACCTTTAAGCAGAGTGGGAAACAATAACTTGCTGAAATTAATCAGTGCAAATTGCAAAAAAAACCACCCCAAAACCAAAAAAAAACCCCAAAAAACCACACACCACAAAAAAAACCAGCCACCAAACAAACAAACAAAAAACCCTCCAAAACTACACCTTAAACTGAAGAGAATCCTGTAGCCCTTTCAAAATACCATAATGTTTCATTTTAAAGTCTTGTGAGAATTCCTAAGACAAAACCACCAAAAAACCAGAATGAAATGCTTGACATAAAATGAAAACGAAGCTTTTTTGTGAGATCCAAACAGATTGTACTTCCAATGTACCAGTTTATTATGCAGCTAGCTTCCGCCTCCCCTCTTTCCCCCTTCATTTTTGGAAGAGAAGAAATAAGAAAACAATCCAACTTCCTGCAGAATGAAAAATGTTTCTTCCTACTCAGCTCCAGATTTAGTATTTGGATTTCAATCATGATCTACAACTCTTCAAAAAAATTAACTCCAATGCCAAAATACAGTGTTTGCATATACTCCAGTTTTTCTCAAACTTGATTTCAAGCCTTCCCCCTCCTCCCTTCCCGCTCCTCCTTCCCCCTAGAAACAGCCCAGGCTTTTTGCCTCTGCAGGTGCCTGGAATTCTCACTTCAGCTTGATGCAAAGGATTTTCATAGACATTTCAACGTGACAGCAATAGATATATATAATACATATGCATATGTAATAACTGCAGTTAATATATTATAAACAACCAAGTTTGCTCTCAACTAACATTCAGGTTGTCAGCATTTTGGTATCTGAGAGAGCGCAGACTAACTAGGAGCTAACACAGATACAATCCCAAATCAGTATCTTGATTTTTGCTTCGCTCAGACCCATACTTCAGCTTAAAAGTTGCTCAGAGTTTTGTTTGTCATTCCAATAGTAGACACCTAAACATATACCTATTTTTCTAAGGCCATCAATTCACTTTAAATAATTTTCAATATTCTGAAATACAGCTTCAAATTATTTTGCATTCTTTCAGCTATTCCACACTCTGTAAGCCACCTAAATATCTATTTTATGCATCTATTTTACGTCTTTTCCCTCAGATTTTTCCTATGCTTATTTAGTAAGTTTTCTAGTGCAGAGAGCTCAACAACAAAGGCTGCAGAGTTATCTAATCTTATGTCTACAATTAATGTGGTGTAATAATGTCTGACAAAAAAACCTCAAAGCAACATAAATTTTGTTCAATGGGAAAAAACCCCTATTTTGTAACTTCTGAACAGTAAAGATAATGGTGAATAAAACTAAAAATGCCTCACCAATATCCCTTTACACTAACTGACGACTTTCTTGAGTGTTTCACAACATACAGCAGGTTGCAACCCTTCCTCACCTGAGATGAAATCTCTTATATAATCCTAATCAGAAAAATTAATCCCTCTTTATTTTTTACTGAAATTATGCTACTTTATAATATCTAGCACGAAAAATATAATGAAATGTCACTACTATAACATGAAGATATAAAGTACTTTTTTTCTGGCTTTTGATTAAACAAAGATAACAGGTTCCAAACCTACAGGCTAATAACCATTAATCACTGTTAGTCTGTAGTCTGGTGTCTGTCAGAAATTCGCTTTTTATGTATGTGCACCCTAGCATAAAGTACAATTTGATACCATAATGAGTATGTGACATGATGTGCTGTATTGTGCTACGCTGTGTTCATGGTGATTCCAAGAACGCTGCAGACTTGAGTATCTGCTTTGAAAACTAATTTGTAACACAGTTACTCACAAACAACTGTTTTTACTCTGCATTTATGAAAAAGTATGGCAACCACTATACTTTCACACTTTCTTATAAATCGATCAGTAAAAACAAAGATTATTGGAAAAACAATACAAAGGAACATAAAGAGGAAAAAAAACCATAATTTATACAACACTGCTCACCTTTTTAGGCTATGATGGACCAAAAGTACAAAAGTACCTTCTCTCCTACTTGCAGGTCAAACATGGCACATGTCAGTTTTAGAGATGTGGTGAGATCAACACCCACTAAAGTGAAAATCTCCAGAAACTGGAGGTTTCCAAATCATTATTCTCCGTAACAATTTAACAAACAGTACACCAATTCATTGAGTGCTGTTTGCGCACAAAAAAAATGTCAAGTCATAACTGATCTGTGTATTTCACCATCATCATAGTCCCTGATTGCAGTGTCTTGCATATATTTTGAATTACAAATTTTAAAATATAACATCTTAAAAAAACAGACATCTCACCAACTGCATCAAAATTAGCTTATAAACTCCGACAGGATCTCCATCACCCTCTTCAATACATGGGGGTAAAACTTTACCAAAGGTGTAGCTCCTGATAGTACTTACCTACCTAAAAGTTTTTCCAGCTTTTTTAAGCTTTTTTGCTGAATAACAGTAATCAATAACCATTTGTACCCAAGAAAATACTTTCTGCGGTTGGAGCACAATAATGCAGAATTTGATTTAGTCAGAAAATAATGCTTGGATGTGGGTCAAACCTAGGATACCTGCACTTCCTACAAACTTCCTCTTTTGGTTCTTCAACGTGAGTCCCTCCAATACGAAAATACATTGGCCTATGCAAACCACTCATGCAGAAACACACAATTTGGGTACAAATGGTTATTTTTAATTCTGCAGCTAGAGCTGCCACAGCTTAGATTCTAAATTATTAGAACTGATACTAAGACATGCTCAAACACACAAATGAATAACTTGCAATTTTTAATTCTGCAGCTAGAGCTGCCACAGCTTAGATTCTAAATTATTAGAACTGATACTAAGACATGCTCAGCTAAAGGCCGAAGGATATGTGCACAAAAAGGCAAAGAGAGAAGGCAGGAAGGAGAAGATGGGACATCAGGGCTTTTGACATTCCACAGCATAGTCTAAGAAAACAGTCGCTACCTGCACCAGCAAATGTATACACATTTAACAGTGCATGTGAATGCATTAAAGTGTTTCACAAAACACAACCATTTAAGTCTCTTTTCTTTATTTGACACATATAACATGCTTTGGCAGAGGGTGCTTTACATTACCAGGCTATAGGCTCTGATCCTCTCAGCAGTGAAAGGTTGTAAAGGTTTTAAGCCCCTTCTTGATTCAAAGAACAGAAAAGGATCTTCCTGACAGACCGCAGAAATAACGGAGACTCCAGGAGGACTAAAGGTGGAGAGATCTTCTCCTGTGCCGCTACTCAGAGCCTAGTCTGCTATACCAACTGGCAGTATATTGGCCATTAACTGAAGGGAATCTTGTGCCATATGGTTATTAGCTGTTAAGACAGCTTTTAACACCCTTATGAATTTCTCTTTCCAAAGAGAGGCATAAAATCTCTCTGATTATCTGAAGCCTACAAATATTTGTTCTGGAAAGATGTAAGAAGTTTACTGTAGAGAGAAAAAAGCGTACGACGCTTAAAAATGCTTCTGCTTATTGCTCCAACTCTTCTAAATACCATTTAAGGGACGCAGATCATACATTCAAGACCCATTTTCCTGGAACATAGGTGCCAAATCCACATTTAGTGGTGAAATTCACTTCCCCAGTAGACATGAACAGCTCATAAATCTTGTAGGCAGCTTCAGGAAAAATTGGCTTGAAGGAATGACAAAGATGTCATTTATATCTTTTTATATCAAAATTCATATTAAAAATATCTTTTGGACTGCAGCATGCAGGATTTCTCCTGACTCTCCTCTCTGAAGAATAAAAGTTCTTGGTACCTGGCACATCTTGGTGAGTCTCAAACAGGTACACTGTGGCAGGGATTCCTCCCCCCTCTC